>NW_025726401.1:921527-1228703 GCF_021461395.2 Schistocerca americana
TTGGACCTTCTTATTGACGATGGAACACAGAAATTGCATCCGAATTTAGCACAAAATGCACAATGCCGACTTATGTACAAGAGGACTGACACACTAACTTTCTACGATTTGAACCTCTCCTGTGAGTCCAGTTTTAGATTCCGATGCTTCACTTCTGGTTTACTGTATACCTTGGACCTTCTTATTGACGATGAAACACAGAAATTGCATCTGAATTTAATACAAAAGGCACAATGCCGACTTAAGTACAACAGGACTGACACTCTAACTTTCTATGATATGAACACCCCCTGTGAGTACAATTTTAGATTCCGATGCTTCACTTCAGGTTTACAGCATCCCTTGGACCTTCTTATTGACGATGAAACACAGAAATTGCATCCGAATTTAATACAACAGGCACAATGCCGACTTAAGTACAAGAGGACTGACACTATAACTTTCTATGATTTGAGCCACTCCTGTGAGTCCAGTTATAGATTCCGATGGTTCACTTCAGGTTTACTGTATCCCTTCGACCTTCTTATTGACGATGAAACACAGAATTTGCATCCGAATTTAATACGAAAGGCACAATGCCGACTTAAGTACAAGAGGACTGACACTTTAACTTTCTATGATTTGAACCTCACCTGTGAGTCCAGTTTTACATTTCGATGCTTCACATCAGGTTTACTGAAACCCTTGGACCTTCATATTGACGATAAAACACAGAAATTGCATCCGAATTTAATACAAAATGCACAATGCCGACTTAAGTACAAGAGGACTGACACACTAACTTTCTACGATTTGAACCTCTCCTGTGAGTCCAGTTTTAGATTCCGATGCTTCACTTCTGGTTTACTGTATCATTTGGATCTTCTTATTGACGATGAAACACAGAAATTGCATACGAGTTTAATACAAAAGGCACAATGACGACTTAAGTACAAGAGGAATGACACTATAACTTTCTATGATTTGAGCCAGTCCTGTGAGTCCAGTTATAGATACCGATGGTTCACTTCAGGTTTACTGTATCCCTTCGGCCTTCTTATTGACGATGAAACACAGAATTTGAATCCGAATTTAATACGAAAGGCACAATGCCGACTTAAGTACAAGAGGACTGACACTTTAACTTTCTATGATTTGAACCTCACCTGTGAGTCCAGTTTTAGATTTCGATGCTTCACTTCAGGTTTACTGAATCCCTTGGACCTTCTTATTGACGATGAAACACAGAAATTGCATCCGAATTTAATACAAAATGCACAATGTCGACTTAAGTACAAGAGGACTGACACACTAACTTTCTACGATTTGAACCTCTCCTGTGAGTCCAGTTTTAGATTCCGATGCTTCACTTCTGGTTTACTGTATCCCTTGGATCTTCTTATTGACGATGCAACACAGAAATTGCATACGAGTTTAATACAAAAGGCACAATGCCGACATAAGTACAAGAGGACTGACACTCTAACTTTCTATGATATGAACACCCCCTGTGAGTACAATTTTAGATTCCGATGCTTCACTTCAGGTTTACAGCATCCCTTGGACCTTCTTATTGACGATGAAACACAGAAATTGCATCCGAATTTAATACAACAGGCACAATGCCGACTTAAGTACAAGAGGACTGACACTATAACTTTCTATGATTTGAGCCAGTCCTGTGAGTCCAGTTATAGATACCGATGGTTCACTTCAGGTTTACTGTATCCCTTCGGCCTTCTTATTGACGATGAAACACAGAATTTGAATCCGAATTTAATACAAAAGGCACAATGCCGACATAAGTACAAGAGGACTGACACTCTAACTTTCTATGATTTGAACCTCTCCTGTGAGTCCAGTTTTCGATTCCGATGCTTCACTTCAGGTTTTCTGTATCCCTTGGACCTTCTTATTGACTATGAAACTCAGAAATTGCATCCGAATTTAATACAAAAGGCACAATGCTGACTTATGTACATTAGGACTGACACTCCAAATTTCTATGATTTGAACCTCACCTGTGAGTCCAGTTTCAGATTCCGATGCCTCACTTCAGGTTTACTGTATACCTTGGACCTTCTTATTGACGATGAAACACAGAAATTGCATCCGAATTTAAAACAAAAGGCACAATGCCGACTTAAGTACAAGAGAACTGACACTCTAACTTTCTATGATATGAACATCCCCTGTGAGTATAATTTTAGATTCCGATGCTTCACTTCAGGTTTACGGCATCCCTTGGACCTTCTTATTGACGATGAAACACAGAAATTGCATCCGAATTTAATACATCAGGCACAATGCCGACTTAAGTACAAGAGGACTGACACTATAACTTTCTATGAATAGAGTCACTCCTGTGAGTCCAGTTATAGATTCCGATGCTTCACTTCAGGTTTACTGTATCCCTTGGACCTTCTTATTGACGATGAAACACAGAAATTCCATCCGAATTTAATACAAAATGCACAATGCCGACTTAAGTACAAGAGGACTGACACACTAAGTTTCTCTGATTTGAACCTCTCCTGTGATTCCAGTTTTAGATTCAGATGCTTCACTTCAGATTTACTGTATCCCTTGGACCTTCTTATTGACGATGAAACACTGAAATTGCTTCCGAATTTAATACAAAAGGCACAATGCCGACTTAAGTACAAGAGGACTGACACTCTAACTTTCTGTGATATGAATATCTCCTGTGAGTACAATTTTAGATTCCGATGCTTCACTTCAGGTTTACAGCATCCCTTGGACCTTCTTATTGACGATGAAACACAGAAATTGCATCCGAATTTAATACAACAGGCACAATGCCGACTTAAGTACAAGAGGACTGACACTATAACTTTCTATAATTTGAGCCACTCCTGTGAGTCCAGTTATAGATTCCGATGCTTCACTTCAGGTTTACTGTATCCCTTCGACCTTCTTATTGACGATGAAACACAGAATTTGCGTCCGAATTTAATACGAAAGGCACAATGCCGACATAAGTACAAGAGGACTGACACTTTAACTTTCTATGATTTGAATCTCACCTGTGAGTCCAGATTTAGATTTCGATGCATCACTTCAGGTTTACTGAATCCCTTGGACCTTCTTATTGACGATGATACACAGAAATTGCATCCGAATTTAATACAAAATGCACAATGCCGACTTAAGTACAAGAGGACTGACACACTAACTTTCTACGATTTGAACCTCTCCTGCGAGTCCAGTTTTAGATTCCGATGCTTCACTTCAGGTTTACTGTATCCCTTGGATCTTCTTATTGACGATGAAACACAGAAATTGCATAAGAATTATTACAAAAGGCACAATGCCGACATAAGTACAAGAGGACTGACACTCTAACTTTCTATGATTTGAACCTCTCCTGTGAGTCCAGTTTTAGATTCCGATGCTTCACTTCAGGTTTACTGTATCCCTTGGACCTTCTTATTGACGATGAAACACAGAAATTGCATCCGAATTTAATACAAAAGGCACAATGCCGACTTAAGTACAAGAGGACTGACACTCTAACTTTCTATTATTTGAACCTCTCCTGTGTGTCCAGTTTTAGATGCCGAGGCTTCACTTCAGGTTTACTGTATCCCTCGTACCTTTTTATTGACGATGAAACACAGAAATTGCATCCGAATTTAATACAAAAGGCACAATGCCGACATAAGTACAAGAGGACTGACACTCTAACTTTCTATGATTTGAACCTCTCCTGTCAGTCCAGTTTTCGATTCCGATGCTTCACTTCAGGTTTACTGTATGCCTTGGACCTACTTATTGACGATGAAACACAGAAATTGCATCCGAAATTAATACAAAAGCACAATGCCGACTTAAGTACAAGAGGACTGACACTCTAACTTTCTATGATTTGAACCACTCCTGTGAGTCCAGTTTAAGATTCCGATGCTTCACTTCAGGTTTACTGTATCCCTTGGACCTTCTTATTGACGATGAAACACAGAAATTGCATCCGAATTTAATACAAAAGGCACAATACCGACTTAAGTACAAGAGGACTGACATTCTAACTTTCTATGATTTGAACCTCTCCTGTTAGTCCAGTTTTAGATTCCGATGCTTCACTTCAGGTTTACTGTATCCCTTGGACCTTCTTATTGACGATGAAACACAGAAATTGCATCCGAATTTAATACAAAAGGCACAATGCCGACTTAAGTACAAGAGGACTGACACTCTAACTTTCTATGATATGAACATCCCCTGTGAGTACAATTTTAGATTCCGATGCTTCACTTCAGGATTACAGCATCCCTTGGACCTTCTTATTGACGATGAAACACAGAAATTGCATCCGAAATTAATACAACAGGCACAATGCCGACTTAAGTACAAGAGGACTGACACTATAACTTTCTATGATTTGAGCCACTCCTGTGAGTCCAGTTATAGATTCCGACGGTACACTTCAGGTTTACTGTATCCCTTCGACCTTCTTATTGACGATGAAACACAGAATTTGCATCCGAATTTAATACGAAAGGCACAATGACGACTTAAGTACAAGAGGACTGACACTTTAAATTTCTATGATTTGAACCTCACCTGTGAGTCCAGTTTTAGATTTCGATGCTTCACTTCAGGTTTACTGAATTCCTTGGACCTTCTTATTGACGATGGAACACAGAAATTGCATCCGAATTTAGCACAAAATGCACAATGCCGACTTATGTACAAGAGGACTGACACACTAACTTTCTACGATTTGAACCTCTCCTGTGAGTCCAGTTTTAGATTCCGATGCTTCACTTCTGGTTTACTGTATACCTTGGACCTTCTTATTGACGATGAAACACAGAAATTGCATCTGAATTTAATACAAAAGGCACAATGCCGACTTAAGTACAAGAGGACTGACACTCTAACTTTCTATGATATGAACACCCCCTGTGAGTACAATTTTAGATTCCGATGCTTCACTTCAGGTTTACAGCATCCCTTGGACCTTCTTATTGACGATGAAACACAGAAATTGCATCCGAATTTAATACAACAGGCACAATGCCGACTTAAGTACAAGAGGACTGACACTATAACTTTCTATGATTTGAGCCACTCCTGTGAGTCCAGTTATAGATTCCGATGGTTCACTTCAGGTTTACTGTATCCCTTCGACCTTCTTATTGACGATGAAACACAGAATTTGCATCCGAATTTAATACGAAATGCACAATGCCGACTTAAGTACAAGAGGACTGACACTTTAACTTTCTATGATTTGAACCTCACCTGTGAGTCCAGTTTTACATTTCGATGCTTCACATCAGGCTTACTGAAACCCTTGGACCTTCATATTGACGATAAAACACAGAAATTGCATCCGAATTTAATACAAAATGCACAATGCCGACTTAAGTACAAGAGGACTGACACACTAACTTTCTACGATTTGAACCTCTCCTGTGAGTCCAGTTTTAGATTCCGATGCTTCACTTCTGGTTTACTGTATCCCTTGGATCTTCTTATTGACGATGAAACACAGAAATTGCATACGAGTTTAATACAAAAGGCACAATGACGACTTAAGTACAAGAGGAATGACACAATAACTTTCTATGATTTGAGCCAGTCCTGTGAGTCCAGTTATAGATACCGATGGTTCACTTCAGGTTTACTGTATCCCTTCGGCCTTCTTATTGACGATGAAACACAGAATTTGAATCCGAATTTAATACGAAAGGCACAATGCCGACTTAAGTACAAGAGGACTGACACTTTAACTTTCTATGATTTGAACCTCACCTGTGAGTCCAGTTTTAGATTTCGATGCTTCACTTCAGGTTTACTGAATCCCTTGGACCTTCTTATTGACGATGAAACACAGAAATTGCATCCGAATTTAATACAAAATGCACAATGTTGACTTAAGTACAAGAGGACTGACACACTAACTTTCTACGATTTGAACCTCTCCTGTGAGTCCAGTTTTAGATTCCGATGCTTCACTTCTGGTTTACTGTATCCCTTGGATCTTCTTATTGACGATGCAACACAGAAATTGCATACGAGTTTAATACAAAAGGCACAATGCCGACTTAAGTACAAGAGGACTGACACTCTAACTTTCTATGATATGAACACCCCCTGTGAGTACAATTTTAGATTCCGATGCTTCACTTCAGGTTTACAGCATCCCTTGGACCTTCTTATTGACGATGAAACACAGAAATTGCATCCGAATTTAATACAACAGGCACAATGCCGACTTAAGTACAAGAGGACTGACACTATAACTTTCTATGATTTGAGCCACTCCTGTGAGTCCAGTTATAGATTCCGATGGTTCACTTCAGGTTTACTGTATCCCTTCGACCTTCTTATTGACGATGAAACACAGAATTTGCATCCGAATTTAATACGAAAGGCACAATGCCGACTTAAGTACAAGAGGACTGACACTTTAAATTTCTATGATTTGAACCTCACCTGTGAGTCCAGTTTTAGATTTCGATGCTTCACTTCAGGTTTACTGAATTCCTTGGACCTTCTTATTGACGATGGAACACAGAAATTGCATCCGAATTTAGCACAAAATGCACAATGCCGACTTATGTACAAGAGGACTGACACACTAACTTTCTACGATTTGAACCTCTCCTGTGAGTCCAGTTTTAGATTCCGATGCTTCACTTCTGGTTTACTGTATACCTTGGACCTTCTTATTGACGATGAAACACAGAAATTGCATCTGAATTTAATACAAAAGGCACAATGCCGACTTAAGTACAAGAGGACTGACACTCTAACTTTCTATGATATGAACACCCCCTGTGAGTACAATTTTAGATTCCGATGCTTCACTTCAGGTTTACAGCATCCCTTGGACCTTCTTATTGACGATGAAACACAGAAATTGCATCCGAATTTAATACAACAGGCACAATGCCGACTTAAGTACAAGAGGACTGACACTATAACTTTCTATGATTTGAGCCACTCCTGTGAGTCCAGTTATAGATTCCGATGGTTCACTTCAGGTTTACTGTATCCCTTCGACCTTCTTATTGACGATGAAACACAGAATTTGCATCCGAATTTAATACGAAAGGCACAATGCCGACTTAAGTACAAGAGGACTGACACTTTAACTTTCTATGATTTGAACCTCACCTGTGAGTCCAGTTTTACATTTCGATGCTTCACATCAGGCTTACTGAAACCCTTGGACCTTCATATTGACGATAAAACACAGAAATTGCATCCGAATTTAATACAAAATGCACAATGCCGACTTAAGTACAAGAGGACTGACACACTAACTTTCTACGATTTGAACCTCTCCTGTGAGTCCAGTTTTAGATTCCGATGCTTCACTTCAGGCTTACAGCATCCCTTGGACCTTCTTATTGACGATGAAACACAGAAATTGCATCCGAATTTAATACAACAGGCACAATGCCGACTTAAGTACAAGAGGACTGACACTATAACTTTCTATGATTTGAGCCACTCCTGTGAGTCCAGTTATAGATTCCGATGGTTCACTTCAGGTTTACTGTATCCCTTCGACCTTCTTATTGACGATGAAACACAGAATTTGCATCCGAATTTAATACGAAAGGCACAATGCCGACTTAAGTACAAGAGGACTGACACTTTCACTTTCTATGATTTGAACCTCACCTGTGAGTCCAGTTTTACATTTCGATGCTTCACATCAGGTTTACTGAAACCCTTGGACCTTCATATTGACGATAAAACACAGAAATTGCATCCGAATTTAATACAAAATGCACAATGCCGACTTAAGTACAAGAGGACTGACACACTAACTTTCTACGATTTGAACCTCTCCTGTGAGTCCAGTTTTAGATTCCGATGCTTCACTTCTGGTTTACTGTATCCCTTGGATCTTCTTATTGACGATGAAACACGGAAATTGCATACGAGTTTAATACAAAAGGCACAATGACGACTTAAGTACAAGAGGAATGACACTATAACTTTCTATGATTTGAGCCAGTCCTGTGAGTCCAGTTATAGATACCGATGGTTCACTTCAGGTTTACTGTATCCCTTCGGCCTTCTTATTGACGATGAAACACAGAATTTGAATCCGAATTTAATACGAAAGGCACAATGCCGACTTAAGTACAAGAGGACTGACACTTTAACTTTCTATGATTTGAACCTCACCTGTGAGTCCAGTTTTAGATTTCGATGCTTCACTTCAGGTTTACTGAATCCCTTGGACCTTCTTATTGACGATGAAACACAGAAATTGCATCCGAATTTAATACAAAATGCACAATATCGACTTAAGTACAAGAGGACTGACACACTAACTTTCTACGATTTGAACCTCTCCTGTGAGTCCAGTTTTAGATTCCGATGCTTCACTTCTGGTTTACTGTATCCCTTGGATCTTCTTATTGACGATGCAACACAGAAATTGCATACGAGTTTAATACAAAAGGCACAATGCCGACTTAAGTACAAGAGGACTGACACTCTAACTTTCTATGGTTTGAACCTCTCCTGTGAAACCAGTTTTAGATTCCAATGCTTCACTTCACGTTTACTGTATCCCTTGGACCTTCTTATTGACGATGAAACACAGAAATTGCATCCGAATTTAATACAACAGGCACAATGCCGACTTAAGTACAAGATGACTGACACTATAAATTTCTATGATGTGAGCCACTCCTGTGAGTCCAGTTTTCGATTCCGATGCTTCACTTCAGGTTTACTGTATCCCTTGGACCTTCTTATTGACGATGAAACAGAGAATTTGCATCTGAATTTAATACAAAAGGCACAATGCCGACTTAAGTACAAGAGGACTGACACTCTAACTTTCTATGATTTGAACCTCTCCTGTGAGTCCAGTTTTCGATTCCGATGCTTCACTTCAGGTTAACTGTATCCCTTGGACCTTCTTATTGACGATAAAACACAGAAATTGCATCCGAATTTAATACAAAAGACACAATTCCGACTTCAGTACAAGAGGCCTGACACTCCAACTTTCTTTGATTTGAACCTCTCCTGTGACTCCAGTTTTAGATTCCGATGCTTCACTTCAGGTTTTCTGTATCCCTTGGACGTTCTTATTGACGATGAAACACAGAAATTACATCCGAATTTAATACAAAAGGCACAATGCTGACTTAAGTACAAGAGGACTGACACTCTAACTTTCTATGATTTGAACCTCACCTGTGTGTCCAGTTTAAGATTCCGATGCTTCACTTCAGGTTTACTGTATACCTTGGACCTTCTTATTGACGATGAAACACAGAAATTGCATCCGAATTTAATACAAAAGGCACAATGCCGACTTAAGTACAAGAGCACTGACACTCTAACTTTCTATGATATGAACATCCCCTGTGAGTACAATTTTAGATTCCGATGCTTCACTTCAGGTTTACAACATCCCTTGGACCTTCTTATTGACGATGAAACACAGAAATTGCATACGAATTTAATACAAAAGGCACAATGCCGACTTAAGTACAAGAGGACTGACACTCTAACTTTCTATGATATGAATATCTCCTGTGAGTACAATTTTAGATTCCGATGCTTCACTTCAGGTTTACAGCATCCCTTGGACCTTCTTATTGACGATGAAACACAGAAATTGCATCCGAATTTAATACAACAGGCACAATGCCGACTTAAGTACAAGAGGACTGACACTATAACTTTCTATGATTTGAGCCACTCCTGTGAGTCCAGTTATAGATTCCGATGCTTCACTTCAGGTTTACTGTATCCCTTCGAAATTCTTATTGACGAGGAAACACAGAATTTGCATCCGAATTTAATACGAAAGGCACAATGCCGACTTAAGTACAAGAGGACTGACACTTTAACTTTCTATGATTTGAACCTCACCTGTGAGTCAAGATTTAGATTTCGATGCTTCACTTCAGGTTTACTGAATCCCTTGGACCTTCTTATTGACGTTGAAACACAGAAATTGCATCCGAATTTAATACAAAATGCACAATGCCGACTTAAGTACAAGAGGACTGACACACTAATTTTCTAAGATTTGAACCTCTCCTGTGAGTCCAGTTTTAGATTCCGATGCTTCACTTCAGGTTTACTGTATCCCTTGGATCTTCTTTTTGACGATGAAACACAGAAATTGCATACGAATTTAATACAAAAGGCACAATGCCGACTTAAGTACAAGAGGACTGACACTCTAACTTTCTATGATTTGAACCTCTCCTGTGATTCCAGTTTTAGATTCCGATGCTTCACTTCAGGTTTACTGTATCCCTTGGACCTTCTTATTGACGATGAAACACAGAAATTGCATCCGAATTTAATACAAAAGGCACAATGCCGACTTAAGTACAAGAGGACTGGCACTCTAACTTTCTATTACTTGAACCTCTACTGTGAGTCCAGTATTAGATGATGAGGCTTCACTTCAGGTTTACTGTATCCCTCGGACCATCTTATTGACGATGAAACACAGAAATTGCATCCGAATTTAATACAAAAGGCACAATGCCGACATAAGTACAAGAGGACTGACACTCTAACTTTCTATGATTTGAACCTCTCCTGTGAGTCCAGTTTTCGATTCCGATGCTTCACTTCAGGTTTTCTGTATCCCTTGGACCTTCTTATTGACAATGAAACTCAGAAATTGCATCCGAATTTAATACAAAAGGCACAATGCTGACTTATGTACAAGAGGACTGACACTCCAACTTTCTATGATTTGAACCTCACATGTGAGTCCAGTTTCAGATTCCGATGCCTCACTTCAGGTTTACTGTATACCTTGGACCTTCTTATTGACGATGAAACACAGAAATTGCATCCGAATTTAATACAAAAGGCACAATACCGACTTAAGTACAAGAGGACTGTCACTCTAGCTTTCTATGATATGAACATCCCCTGTGAGTACAATTTTAAATTCCGATGCATCACTTCAGGTTTACAGCATCCCTTGGACCTTCGTATTGACGATGAAACATAGAAATTGCATCCGAATTTAATACAACAGGCACTATGCCGACTTAAGTACAAGAGGACTGACACTATAACTTTCTATGATTTGAGCCACTCCTGTGAGTCCAGTTATGGATTCCGATGGTTCACTTCATGTTTACTGTAGCCCTTCGACCTTCTTATTGACGATGAAACACAGAATTTGCATCCGAATTTAATACGAAAGGCACAATGCCGACTTAAGTACAAGAGGACTGACACTTTAACTTTCTATGATTTGAACCTCACCTGTGAGTCCAGTTTTAGATTTCGATGCTTCACTTCAGGTTTACTGAATCCCTTACACCTTCTTATTGACGATGAAACACAGAAATTGCATCCAAATTTAATACAAAATGCACAATGCCGACTTGAGTACAAGAGGACTGACACACTAACCCTCTACGATTTGAACCTCTCCTGTGAGTCCAGTTTTAGATTCCGATGCTTCACTTCTGGTTTACTGTATCCCTTGGATCATCTTATTGACGATGAAACACAGAAATTGCATACGAATTTAATACAAAAAGCACAATGCCGACTTAAGTACAAGAGGACTGACACTCTAACTTTCTATAATTTGAACCTCTCCTGTGAGTCCAGTTTTAGATTCCGATGCTTCACTTCAGCTTTACTGTATCCCTTGGACCTTCTTATTGACGATGAAACACAGAAATTCCATCCGAATTTAATACAAAAGGCACAATGCCGACATAAGTACAAGAGGACTGACACTCTAACTTTCTATGATTTGAACCTCTCCTGTGAGTCCAGTTTTCGATTCCGATGCTTCACTTCAGGTTTTCTGTATCCCTTGGACCTTCTTATTGACAATGAAACTCAGAAATTGCATCCGAATTTAATACAAAAGGCACAATGCTGACTTAAGTACAAGAGGACTGACTCTCCAACTTTCTATGATTTGAACCTCACCTGTGAGTCCAGTTTCAGATTCCGATGCCTCACTTCAGGTTTACTGTATACCTTGGACCTTCTTATTGACGATGAAACACAGAAATTGCATCCGAATTTAATACAAAAGGCACAATACCGACTTAAGTACAAGAGGACTGACACTCTAGCTTTCTATGATATGAACATCCCCTGTGAGTACAATTTTAGATTCCGATGCATCACTTCAGGTTTACAGCATCCCTTGGACCTTCGTATTGACGATGAAACATAGAAATTGCATCCGAATTTAATACAACAGGCACAATGCCGACTCAAGTACAAGAGGACTGACACTATAACTTTCTATGATTTGAGCCACTCCTGTGAGTCCAGTTATGAATTCCGATGGTTCACTTCATGTTTACTGTAGCCCTTCGACCTTCTTATTGACGATGAAACACAGAATTTGCATCCGAATTTAATACGAAAGGCACAATGCCGACTTAAGTACAAGAGGACTGACCCTTTAACTGTCTATGATTTGAACCTCACCTGTGAGTCCAGATTTAGATTTCGATGCTTCACTTCAGGTTTACTGAATCCCTTGGACCTTCTTATTGACGATGAAAGACAGAAATTGCATACGAATTTAATACAAAAGGCACAATGCCGACTTAAGTACAAGAGGACTGACACTCTAACTTTCTATGATTTGAACCTCTTTTGTGAGTCCAGTTTTAGATTCCGATGCTTCACTTCAGGTTTACTGTATCCCTTGGACCTTCTTATTGACGATGAAACAAAGAAATTGCATCCGAATTTAATACAAAAGGCACAATGCCGACTTAAGTACAAGAGGACTGACACTCTAACTTTCTATTATTTGAACCTCTCCTGTGAGTCCAGTTTCAGATGCCGAGGCTTTACTTCAGGTTTACTGTATCCCTCGGACCTTCTTATTGACGATGAAACACAGAAATTGCATCCGAATTTAATACAAAAGGCACAATGCCGACATAAGTACAAGAGGACTGACACTCTGACTTTCTATGATTTGAACCTCTCCTGTGAGTCCAGTTTTCGATTCCGATGCTTCACTTCAGGTTTACTGTATCCCTTGGACCTTCTTATTGACGATGAAACACAGAAATTGCATCCGAATTTAATACAAAAGCACAATGCCGACTTAAGTACAAGAGGACTGACACTCTAAATTTCTATGTTTTGAACCACTCCTGTGAGTCCAGTTTAAGATTCCGATGCTTCACTTCAGGTTTACTGTATACCTTGGACCTTCTTATTGACGATGAAACACAGAAATTGCATCCGAATTTAATACAAAAGGCACAATACCAACTTAAGTACAAGAGGACTGACATTCTAACTTTCTATGATTTGAACCTCTCCTGTTAGTCCAGTTTTAGATTCCGATGCTTCACTTCAGGTTTACTGTATCCCTTGGACCTTCTTATTGACGATGAAACACAGAAATTGCATCCGAATTTAATACAAAGGGCACAATTCCGACTTAAGTACAGGAGGACTGACACTCCAACTTTCTTTGATTTGAACCTCTCCTATGATTCCAGTTTTAGATTCCGATGCTTCACTTCAGGTTTTCTGTATCCCTTGGACCTTCTTATTGACGATGAAACACAGAAATTGCATCCGAATTTAATACAAAAGGCACAATGCTGGCTTATGTACAAGAGGACTGACACTCTAACTTTCTATGATTGGAACCTCACCTGTGATTCCAGATTCAGATTCCGATGCTTCACTTCAGGTTTACTGTATACCTTGGACCTTCTTATTGACGATGAAACACAGAAATTGCATCCGAATTTAATACAAAGGGCACAATGCCGACTTAAGTACAAGAGGACTGACACTCTAACTTTCTATGATATGAACATCCCCTGTGAGTACAATTTTAGATTCCGATGCTTCAATTCAGGTTTACAGCATCCCTTGGACCTTCTTATTGACGATGAAACACAGAAATTGCATCCGAATTTAGTACAACAGGCATATGCCGACTTAAATGCAAGAGGACTGACACTATAACATTCTATGATTTGAGCCACTCCTGTGAGTCCAGTTATAGATTCCCATGCTTCACTTCAGGTTTACTGTATCCCTTCGACCTTCTTATTGACGATGAAACACAGAATTTGTATCCGAATTTAATACGAAAGGCACAATGCCGACTTAAGTACAAGAGGACTGACACTCTAACTTTCTATGATTTTAACCTCTCCTGTGAGTCCAGTTTTAGATTCCGATGCTTCACTTCAGGTTTACTGTATCCCTTGGACCTTCTTATTGACGATGAAACACAGAAATTGCATCCGAATTTAATACAAAATGCACAATGCCGACTTAAGTACAAGAGGACCGACACATTAACTTTCTACGATTTGAACCTCTCCTGTGAGTCCAGTTTTAGATTCCGATGATTCACTTCAGGTTTACGGTATCCCTTGGATCTTCTTATTGACGATGAAACACAGAAATTGCATACGAATTTAATACAAAAGGCACAGTGCCGACTTAAGTACAAGAGGACTGACACTCTAACTTTCTATGATTTGAACCACTCCTGTGAGTCCAGTTTTAGATTCCGATGCTTCACTTCAGGTTTACTGTATCCCTTGGACCTTCTTATTGACGATGAAACACAGAAATTGCATCCGAACTTAATACAAAAGCACAATGCCGACTTAAGTACAAGAGGACTGACACTCTAACTTTCTATGATTTGAACCTCTCCTGTGAGTCCAGTTTTAGATTCCGATGCTTCACTTCAGGTTTACTGTATCCATTGGACCTTCTTATTGACGATGAAGCACAGAAATTGCATCCGAATTTAATACAAAAGGCACAATGCCGACTTAAGTACAAGAGGACTGACACTCTGACTTTCTATGATATGAATATCTCCTGTGAGTACAATTTTAGATACCGATGCTTCACTTCAGGTTTACAGCATCCCTTGGACCTTCTTATTGACCATGAAACACAGAAATTGCATCCGAATTTAATACAACAGGCACAATGCCGACTTAAGTACAAGAGGACTGACACTATAACTTTCTATGATTTGAGCCACTCCTGTGAGTCCAGTTATAGATTCCGATGCTTCACTTCAGGTTTACTGTATCCCTTCGACCTTCTTATTGACGATGAAACACAGAATTTGCATCCGAATTTAATACGAAAGGCACAATGCCGACTTAAGTACAAGAGGACTGACACTTTAACTTTCTATGATTTGAACCTCACCTGTGAGTCCAGATTTAGATTTCGATGCTTCACTTCAGGTTTACTGAATCCCTTGGACCTTCTTATTGACGTTGAAACACAGAAATTGCATCCGAATTTAATACAAAATGCACAATGCCGACTTAAGTACAAGAGGACTGACACACTAATTTTCTACGATTTGAACCTCTCCTGTAAGTCCAGTTTTAGATTCCGATGCTTCACTTCAGGTTTACTGTATCCCTTGGATCTTCTTTTTGACGATGAAACACAGAAATAGCATACGAATTTAATACAAAAGGCACAATGCCGACTTAAGTACAAGAGGACTGACACTCTAACTTTCTATGATTTGAACCTCTCCTGTGATTCCAGTTTTAGATTCCGATGCTTCACTTCAGGTTTACTGTATCCCTTGGACCTTCTTATTGACGATGAAACACAGAAATTGCATCCGAATTTAATACAAAAGGCACAATGCCGACTTAAGTGCAAGAGGACTGGCACTCTAACTTTCTATTACTTGAACCTCTACTGTGAGTCCAGTATTAGATGATGAGGCTTCACTTCAGGTTTACTGTATCCCTCGGACCATCTTATTGACGATGAAACACAGAAATTGCATCCGAATTTAATACAAAAGGCACAATGCCGACATAAGTACAAGAGGACTGACACTCAAACTTTCTATGATTTGAACCTCTCCTGTGAGTCCAGTTTTCGATTCCGATGCTTCACTTCAGGTTTTCTGTATCCCTTGGACCTTCTTATTGACAATGAAACTCAGAAATTGCATCCGAATTTAATACAAAAGGCACAATGCTGACTTATGTACAAGAGGACTGACACTCCAACTTTCTATGATTTGAACCTCACCTGTGAGTCCAGTTTCAGATTCCGATGCCTCACTTCAGGTTTACTGTATACCTTGGACCTTCTTATTGACGATGAAACACAGAAATTGCATCCGAATTTAATACATCAGGCACAATGCCGACTTAAGTACAAGAGGACTGACACTATAACTTTCTATGAATTGAGTCACTCCTGTGAGTCCAGTTATAGGTTCCGATGCTTCACTTCAGGTTTACTGTATCCCTTGGACCTTCTTATTGACGATGAAACACAGAAATTCCATCCGAATTTAATACAAAATGCACAATGCCGACGTAAGTACAAGAGGACTGACACACTAAGTTTCTCTGATTTGAACCTCTCCTGTGATTCCAGTTTTAGATTCCGATGCTTCACTTCAGGTTTACTGTATCCCTTGGACCTTTTTATTGATGATGAAACACTGAAATTGCTTCCGAATTTAATACAAAAGGCACAATGCCGACTTAAGTACAAGAGGACTGACACTCTAACTTTCTGTGATATGAATAGCTCCTGTGAGTACAATTTTAGATTCCGATGCTTCACTTCAGGTTTACAGCATCCCTTGGACCTTCTTATTGACGATGAAACACAGAAATTGCATCCGAATTTAATACAACAGGCACAATGCCGACTTAAGTACAAGAGGACTGACACTATAACTTTCTATAATTTGAGCCACTCCTGTGAGTCCAGTTATAGATTCCGATGCTTCACTTCAGGTTTACTGTATCCCTTCGACCTCCTTATTGACGATGAAACACAGAATTTGCGTCCGAATTTAATACGAAAGGCACAATGCCGACACAAGTACAAGAGGACTGACACTTTAACTTTCTATGATTTGAATCTCACCTGTGAGTCCAGATTTAGATTTCGATGCATCACTTCAGGTTTACTGAATCCCTTGGACCTTCTTATTGACGATGATACACAGAAATTGCATCCGAATTTAATACAAAATGCACAATGCCGACTTAAGTACAAGAGGACTGACACACTAACTTTCTACGATTTGAACCTCTCCTGCGACTCCAGTTTTAGATTCCGATGCTTCACTTCAGGTTTACTGTATCCCTTGGATCTTCTTATAAACGATGAAACACAGAAATTGCAAAAGAATTTAATACAAAAGGCACAATGCCGACTTAAGTACAAGAGGACTGACACTCTAACTTTCTATGATTTGAACCTCTCCTGTGAGTCCAGTTTTAGATTCCGATGCTTCACTTCAGGTTTACTGTATCCCTTGGACCTTCTTATTGACGATGAAACACAGAAATTGCATCCGAATTTAATACAAAAGGCACAATGCCGACTTAAGTACAAGAGGACTGACACTCTAACTTTCTATTATTTGAACCTCTCCTGTGAGTCCAGTTTTAGATGCCGAGGCTTCACTTCAGGTTTACTGTATCCCTCGTACCTTCTTATTGACGATGAAACACAGAAATTGCATCCGAATTTAATACAAAAGGCACAATGCCGACATAAGTACAAGAGGACTGACACTCTAACTTTCTATGATTTGAACCTCTCCTGTCAGTCCAGTTTTCGATTCCGATGCTTCACTTGAGGTTTACTGTATCCCTTGGACCTTCTTATTGACGATGAAACACAGAAATTGCATCCGAAATTAATACAAAAGCACAATGCCGACTTAAGTACAAGAGGACTGACACTCTAACTTTCTATGATTTGAACCACTCCTGTGAGTCCAGTTTAAGATTCCGATGCTTCACTTCAGGTTTACTGTATCCCTTGGACCTTCTTATTGACGATGAAACACAGAAATTGCATCCGAATTTAATACAAAAGGCACAATACCGACTTAAGTACAAGAGGACTGACATTCTAACTTTCTATGATTTGAACCTCTCCTGTTAGCCTAGTTTTAGATTCCGATGCTTCACTTCAGGTTTGCTGTATCCCTTGGACCTTCTTATTGACGATGAAACACAGAAATTGCATCCGAATTTAATACAAAAGGCACAATTCCGACTTAAGTACAAGAGGACTGACACTCCAACTATCTTTGATTTTAACCTCTCCTGTGATTCCAGTTTTAGATTCCGATGCTTCACTTCAGGTTTTCTGTATCCCTTGGACCTTCTTATTGACGATGAAACACAGAAATTGCATCCGAATTTAATACAAAAGGCACAATGCTGACTTATGTACAAGAGAACTGACACTCAAACTTTCTATGATTTGAACCTCACCTGTGATTCCAGTTTCAGATTCCGATGCTTCACTTCAGGTTTACTGTATACCTTGGACCTTCTTATTGACGATGAAACACAGAAATTGCATCCGAATTTAATACAAAAGGCACAATGCCGACTTAAGTACAAGAGGACTGACACTCTAACTTTCTATGATATGAACATCCCCTGTGAGTACAATTTTAGATTCCGATGCTTCACTTCAGGTTTACAGCATCCCTTGGACCTTCTTATTGACGATGAAACACAGAAATTGCATCCGAAATTAATACAACAGGCACAATGCCGACTTAAGTACAAGAGGACTGACACTATAACTTTCTATGATTTGAGCCACTCCTGTGAGTCCAGTTATAGATTCCGATGCTTCACTTCAGGTTTACTGTATCCCTTCGACCTTCTTATTGACGATGAAACACAGAATTTGCATCCGAATTTAATACGAAAGGCACAATGCCGACTTAAGTACAAGAGGACTGACACTTTAACTTTCTATGATTTGAACCTCACCTGTGAGTCCAGATTTAGATTTCGATGCTTCACTTCAGGTTTACTGAATCCCTTGTACCTTCTTATTGACGTTGAAACACAGAAATTGCATCCGAATTTAATACAAAATGCACAATGCCGACTTAAGTACAAGAGGACTGACACACTAATTTTCTACGATTTGAACCTCTCCTGTGAGTCCAGTTTTAGATTCCGATGCTTCACTTCAGGTTTACTGTATCCCTTGGATCTTCTTTTTGACGATGAAACACAGAAATAGCATACGAATTTAATACAAAAGGCACAATGCCGACTTAAGTACAAGAGGACTGACACTCTAACTTTCTATGATTTGAACCTCTCCTGTGATTCCAGTTTTAGATTCCGATGCTTCACTTCAGGTTTACTGTATCCCTTGGACCTTCTTATTGACGATGAAACACAGAAATTGCATCCGAATTTAATACAAAAGGCACAATGCCGACTTAAGTGCAAGAGGACTGGCACTCTAACTTTCTATTACTTGAACCTCTACTGTGAGTCCAGTATTAGATGATGAGGCTTCACTTCAGGTTTACTGTATCCCTCGGACCATCTTATTGACGATGAAACACAGAAATTGCATCCGAATTTAATACAAAAGGCACAATGCCGACATAAGTACAAGAGGACTGACACTCAAACTTTCTATGATTTGAACCTCTCCTGTGAGTCCAGTTTTCGATTCCGATGCTTCACTTCAGGTTTTCTGTATCCCTTGGACCTTCTTATTGACAATGAAACTCAGAAATTGCATCCGAATTTAATACAAAAGGCACAATGCTGACTTATGTACAAGAGGACTGACACTCCAACTTTCTATGATTTGAACCTCACCTGTGAGTCCAGTTTCAGATTCCGATGCCTCACTTCAGGTTTACTGTATACCTTGGACCTTCTTATTGACGATGAAACACAGAAATTGCATCCGAATTTAATACAAAAGGCACAATGCCGACTTAAGTACAAGAGAACTTACACTCTAACTTTCTATGATATGAACATCCCCTGTGAGTATAATTTTAGATTCCGATGCTTCACTTCAGGTTTACAGCATCTCTTGGACCTTCTTATTGACGATGAAACACAGAAATTGCATCCGAATTTAATACATCAGGCACAATGCCGACTTAAGTACAAGAGGACTGACACTATAACTTTCTATGAATTGAGTCACTCCTGTGAGTCCAGTTATAGATTCCGATGCTTCACTTCAGGTTTACTGTATCCCTTGGACCTTCTTATTGACGATGAAACACAGAATTTCCATCCGAATTTAATACAAAATGCACAATGCCGACGTAAGTACAAGAGGACTGACACACTAAGTTTCTCTGATTTGAACCTCTCCTGTGATTCCAGTTTTAGATTCCGATGCTTCACTTCAGGTTTACTGTATCCCTTGGACCTTCTTATTGACGATGAAACACTGAAATTGCTTCCGAATTTAATACAAAAGGCACAATGCCGACTTAAGTACAAGAGGACTGACACTCTAACTTTCTGTGATATGAATATCTCCTGTGAGTACAATTTTAGATTCCGATGCTTCACTTCAGGTTTACAGCATCCCTTGGACCTTCTTATTGACGATGAAACACAGAAATTGCATCCGAATTTAATACAACAGGCACAATGCCGACTTAAGTACAAGAGGACTGACACTATAACTTTCTATAATTTGAGCCACTCCTGTGAGTCCAGTTATAGATTCCGATGCTTCACTTCAGGTTTACTGTATCCCTTCGACCTCCTTATTGACGATGAAACACAGAATTTGCGTCCGAATTTAATACGAAAGGCACAATGCCGACACAAGTACAAGAGGACTGACACTTTAACTTTCTATGATTTGAATCTCACCTGTGAGTCCAGATTTAGATTTCGATGCATCACTTCAGGTTTACTGAATCCCTTGGACCTTCTTATTGACGATGATACACAGAAATTGCATCCGAATTTAATACAAAATGCACAATGCCGACTTAAGTACAAGAGGACTGACACACTAACTTTCTACGATTTGAACCTCTCCTGTGAGTCCAGTTTTAGATTCCGATGCTTCACTTCAGGTTTACTGTATCCCTTGGATCTTCTTATAAACGATGAAACACAGAAATTGCATAAGAATTTAATACAAAAGGCACAATGCCGACTTAAGTACAAAAGGACTGACACTCTAACTTTCTATGATTTGAACCTCTCCTGTGAGTCCAGTTTTAGATTCCGATGCTTCACTTCAGGTTTACTGTATCCCTTGGACCTTCTTATTGACGATGAAACACAGAAATTGCATCCGAATTTAATACAAAAGGCACAATGCCGACTTAAGTACAAGAGGACTGACACTCTAACTTTCTATTATTTGAACCTCTCCTGTGAGTCCAGTTTTAGATGCCGAGGCTTCACTTCAGGTTTACTGTATCCCTCGTACCTTCTTATTGACGATGAAACACAGAAATTGCATCCGAATTTAATACAAAAGGCACAATGCCGACATAAGTACAAGAGGACTGACACTCTAACTTTCTATGATTTGAACCTCTCCTGTCAGTCCAGTTTTCGATTCCGATGCTTCACTTCAGGTTTACTGTATCCCTTGGACCTTCTTATTGACGATGAAACACAGAAATTGCAACCGAAATTAATACAAAAGCACAATGCCGACTTAAGTACAAGAGGACTGACACTCTAACTTTCTATGATTTGAACCACTCCTGTGAGTCCAGTTTAAGATTCCGATGCTTCACTTCAGGTTTACTGTATCCCTTGGACCTTCTTATTGACGATGAAACACAGAAATTGCATCCGAATTTAATACAAAAGGCACAATACCGACTTAAGTACAAGAGGACTGACATTCTAACTTTCTATGATTTGAACCTCTCCTGTTAGCCTAGTTTTAGATTCCGATGCTTCACTTCAGGTTTACTGTATCCCTTGGACCTTCTTATTGACGATGAAACACAGAAATTGCATCCGAATTTAATACAAAAGGCACAATTCCGACTTAAGTACAAGAGGACTGACACTCCAACTATCTTTGATTTTAACCTCTCCTGTGATTCCAGTTTTAGATTCCGATGCTTCACTTCAGGTTTTCTGTATCCCTTGGACCTTCTTATTGACGATGAAACACAGAAATTGCATCCGAATTTAATACAAAAGGCACAATGCTGACTTATGTACAAGAGAACTGACACTCAAACTTTCTATGATTTGAACCTCACCTGTGATTCCAGTTTCAGATTCCGATGCTTCACTTCAGGTTTACTGTATACCTTGGACCTTCTTATTGACGATGAAACACAGAAATTGCATCCGAATTTAATACAAAAGGCACAATGCCGACTTAAGTACAAGAGGACTGACACTCTAACTTTCTATGATATGAACATCCCCTGTGAGTGCAATTTTAGATTCCGATGCTTCACTTCAGGTTTACAGCATCCCTTGGACCTTCTTACTGACGATGAAACACAGAAATTGCATCCGAATTTAATACAACAGGCACAATGCCGACTTAAGTACAAGAGGACTGACACTATAACTTTCTATGATTTGAGCCACTCCTGTGAGTCCAGTTATAGATTCCGACGGTACACTTCAGGTTTACTGTATCCCTTCGACCTTCTTATTGACGATGAAACACAGAATTTGTATCCAAATTTAATACGAAAGGCACAATGCCGACTTAAGTACAAGAGGACTGACACTTTAAATTTCTATGATTTGAACCTCACCTGTGAGTCAAGTTTTAGATTTCGATGCTTCACTTCAGGTTTACTGAATTCCTTGGACCTTCTTATTGACGATGGAACACAGAAATTGCATCCGAATTTAGTACAAAATGCACAATGCCGACTTATGTACAAGAGGACTGTCACACTAACTTTCTACGATTTGAACCTCTCCTGTGAGTCCAGTTTTAGATTCCGATGCTTCACTTCTGGTTTACTGTATACCTTGGACCTTCTTATTGACGATGAAACACAGAAATTGCATCTGAATTTAATACAAAAGGCACAATGCCGACTTAAGTACAAGAGGACTGACACTCTAACTTTCTATGATATGAACACCCCCTGTGAGTACAATTTTAGATTCCGATGCTTCACTTCAGGTTTACAGCATCCCTTGGACCTTCTTATTGACGATGAAACACAGATATTGCATCCGAATTTAATACAACAGGCACAATGCCGACTTAAGTACAAGGGGACTGACACTATAACTTTCTATGATTTGAGCCACTCCTGTGAGTCCAGTTATAGATTCCGATGGTTCACTTCAGGTTTACTGAAACCCTTGGACCTTCATATTGACGATAAAACACAGAAATTGCATCCGAATTTAATACAAAATGCACAATGCCGACTTAAGTACAAGAGGACTGACACACTAACTTTCTACGATTTGAACCTCTCCTGTGAGTCCAGTTTTAGATTCCGATGCTTCACTTCTGGTTTACTGTATCCCTTGGATCTTCTTATTGACGATGAAACACAGAAATTGCATACGAGTTTAATACAAAAGGCACAATGACGACTTAAGTACAAGAGGAATGACACTATAACTTTCTATGATTTGAGCCAGTCCTGTGAGTCCAGTTATAGATCCCGATGGTTCACTTCAGGTTTACTGTATCCCTTCGGCCTTCTTATTGACGATGAAACACAGAATTTGAATCCGAATTTAATACGAAAGGCACAATGCCGACTTAAGTACAAGAGGACTGACACTTTAACTTTCTATGATTTGAACCTCACCTGTGAGTCCAGTTTTAGATTTCGATGCTTCACTTCAGGTTTACTGAATCCCTTGGACCTTCTTATTGACGATGAAACACAGAAATTGCATCCGAATTTAATACAAAATGCACAATGCCGACTTAAGTACAAGAGGACTGACACACTAACTTTCTACGATTTGAACCTCTCCTGTGAGTCCAGTTTTAGATTCCGATGCTTCACTTCTGGTTTACTGTATCCCTTGGATCTTCTTATTGACGATGAAACACAGAAATTGCATACGAGTTTAATACAAAAGGCACAATGCCGACTTAAGTACAAGAGGACTGACACTCTAACTTTCTATGGTTTGAACCTCTCCTGTGAGTCCAGTTTTAGATTCCAATGCTTCACTTCACGTTTACTGTATCCCTTGGACCTTCTTATTGACGATGAAACACAGAAATTGCATCCGAATTTAATACAACAGGCACAATGCCGACTTAAGTACAAGATGACTAACACTATAAATTTCTATGATTTGAGCCACTCCTGTGAGTCCAGTTTTCGATTCCGATGCTTCACTTCAGGTTTACTGTATCTCTTGGACCTTCTTATTGACGATGAAACAGAGAATTTGCATCTGAACTAAATACAAAAGGCACAATGCCGACTTAAGTACAAGAGGACTGACACTCTAACTTTCTATGATTTGAACCTCTCCTGTGAGTCCAGTTTTCGATTCCGATGCTTCACTTCAGGTTAACTGTATCCCTTGGACCTTCTTATTGACGATAAAACACAGAAATTGCATCCGAATTTAATACAAAAGACACAATTCCGACTTAAGTACAAGAGGCCTGACACTCCAACTTTCTTTGATTTGAACCTCTCCTGTGATTCCAGTTTTAGATTCCGATGCTTCACTTCAGGTTTTCTGTATCCCTTGGACGTTCTTATTGACGATGAAACACAGAAATTGCATCCGAATTTAATACAAAAGGCACAATGCTGACTTAAGTACAAGAGGACTGACACTCTAACTTTCTATGATTTGAACCTCACCTGTGATTCCAGTTTCAGATTCCGATGCTTCACTTCAGGTTTACTGTATACCTTGGACCTTCTTATTGACGATGAAACACAGAAATTGCATCCGAATTTAATACAAAAGGCACAATGCCGACTTAAGTACAAGAGGACTGACACTCTAATTTTCTATGATATGAACTCCCCCTGTGAGTACAATTTTAGATTCCGATGCTTCACTTCAGGTTTACAACATCCCTTGGACCTTCTTATTGACGATGAAACACAGAAATTGCATCCGAATTTAATACAACAGGCACAATGCCGACTTAAGTACAAGAGGACTGACACTATAACTTTCTATGATTTGAGCCACTCCTCTGAGTCCAGTTATAGATTCCGACGGTACACTTCAGGTTTACTGTATCCCTTCGACGTTCTTATTGACGATGAAACACAGAATTTGCATCCGAATTTAATACGAAAGGCACAATGCCGACTTAAGTACTCACTTAAGTACTCACCTGTGAGTCCAGTTTTAGATTTCGATGCTTCACTTCAGGTTTACTGAATTCCTTGGAGATTCTTATTGACGATGGAACACAGAAATTGCATCCGAATTTAGTACAAAATGCACAATGCCGACTTATGTACAAGAGGACTGACACACTAACTTTCTACGATTTGAACCTCTCCTGTGAGTCCAGTTTTAGATTCCGATGCTTCACTTCTGGTTTACTGTATACCTTGGACCTTCTTATTGACGATGAAACACAGTAATTGCATCTGAATTTAATACAAAAGGCACAATGCCGACTTAAGTACAAGAGGACTGACACTCTAACTTTCTATGATATGAACATCCCCTGTGAGTACAATTTTAGATTCCGATGCTTCACTTCAGGTTTACAGCATCCCTTGGACCTTCTTATTGACGATGAAACACAGAAATTGCATCCGAATTTAATACAACAGGCACAATGCCGACTTAAGTACAAGAGGACTGACACTATAACTTTCTATGATTTGAGCCACTCCTGTGAGTCCAGTTATAGATTCCGATGGTTCACTTCAGGTTTACTGTATCCCTTCGACCTTCTTATTGACGATGAAACACAGAATTTGCATCCGAATTTAATACGAAAGGCACAATGCCGACTTATGTACAAGAGGACTGACACTTTAACTTTCTATGATTTGAACCTCACCTGTGAGTCCAGTTTTAGATTTCGATGCTTCACATCAGGTTTACTGAAACCCTTGGACCTTCATATTGACGATAAAACACAGAAATTGCATCCGAATTTAATACAAAATGCACAATGCCGACTTAAGTACAAGAGGACTGACACACTAACTTTCTACGATTTGAACCTCTCCTGTGAGTTCAGTTTTAGATTCCGATGCTTCACTTCTGGTTTACTGTATCCCTTGGATCTTCTTATTGACGATGAAACACAGAAATTGCATACGAGTTTAATACAAAAGGCACAATGACGACTTAAGTACAAGAGGAATGACACTATAACTTTCTATGATTTGAGCCAGTCCTGTGAGTCCAGTTATAGATACCGATGGTTCACTTCAGGTTTACTGTATCCCTTCGGCATTCTTATTGACGATGAAACACAGAATTTGAATCCGAATTTAATACGAAAGGCACAATGCCGACTTAAGTACAAGAGGACTGACACTTTAACTTTCTATGTTTTGAACCTCACCTGTGAGTCCAGTTTTAGATTTCGATGCTTCACTTCAGGTTTACTGAATCCCTTGGACCTTCTTATTGACGATGAAACACAGAAATTGCATCCGAATTTAATACAAAATGCACAATGCCGACTTAAGTACATGAGGACTGACACACTAACTTTCTACGATTTGGACCTCTCCTGTGAGTCCAGTTTTAGATTCCGATGCTTCACTTCTGGTTTACTGTATCCCTTGGATCTTCTTATTGACGATGAAACACAGAAATTGCATACGAGTTTAATACAAAGGGCACAATGCCGACTTAAGTACAAGAGGACTGACACTCTAACTTTCTATGGTTTGAACCTCTCCTGTGAGTCCAGTTTTAGATGCCAATGCTTCACTTCACGTTTACTGTATCCCTGGGACCTTCTTATTGACGATGAAACACAGAAATTGCATCCGAATTTAATACAACAGGCACGATGCCGACTTAAGTACAAGATGACTGACACTATAAATTTCTATGATTTGAGCCACTCCTGTGAGTCCAGTTTTCGATTCCGATGCTTCACTTCAGGTTTACTGTATCCCTTGGACCTTCTTATCGACGATGAAACAGAGAATTTGCATCTGAATTTAATACAAAAGGCACAATGCCGACTTAAGTACAAGAGGACTGACACTCTAACTTTCTATGATTTGAACCTCTCCTGTGAGTCCAGTTTTCGATTCCGATGCTTCACTTCAGGTTAACTGTATCCCTTGGACCTTCTTATTGACGATAAAACACAGAAATTGCATCCGAATTTAATACAAAAGACACAATTCCGACTTAAGTACAAGAGACCTGACACTCCAACTTTCTTTGATTTGATCCTCTCCTGTGATTCCAGTTTTAGATTCCGATGCTTCACTTCAGGTTTTCTGTATCCCTTGGACGTTCTTATTGACGATGAAACACAGAAATTGCATCCGAATTTAATACAAAAGGCACAATGCTGACTTAAGTACAAGAGGACTGACACTCTAACTTTCTATGATTTGAACCTCACCTGTGTGTCCAGTTTAAGATTCCGATGCTTCACTTCAGGTTTACTGTATACCTTGGACCTTCTTATTGACGATGAAACACAGAAATTGCATCCGAATTTAATACAAAAGGCACAATGCTGACTTAAGTACAAGAGCACTGACACTCTAACTTTCTATGATATGAACATCCCCTGTGAGTACAATTTTAGATTCCGATGCTTCACTTCAGGTTTACAACATCCCTTGGACCTTCTTATTGACGATGAAACACAGAAATTGCATCCGAATTTAATACAACAGGCACAATGCCGAGTTAAGTACAAGAGGACTGACACTATAACTTCGTATGATTTGAGCCACTCCTGTGAGTCCAGTTATAGATTCCGATGCTTCACTTCAGGTTTACTGTATTCCTTCGACCTTGTTATTGACGATGAAACTCAGAAATTGCATCCGAATTTAATACAAAAGGCACAATGCCGAATAAGGTACAAGAGGACTGACACTCTAAGTTTCTCTGATTTGAACCTCTCCTGTGATTCCAGTTTTAGATTCCGATGCTTCACTTCAGGTTTACTGTATCCCTTGCACCTTCTTATTGACGATGAAACACAGAATTGCATCCGAATTTAATACAAAAGGCAAAATGCCGACTTAAGTACGAGAGGACTGACACTCTAACTTTCTGTGATATGAACATCTCCTGTGAGTACAATTTTAGATTCCGATGCTTCACTTCAGGTTTACAGCTTCTCTTGGACCTTCTTATTGACGATGAAACACAGAAATTGTATACGAATTTAATACAAAAGGCACAGTGCCGACTTAAGTACAAGAGGACTGACACTCTAACTTTCTATGATTTGAACCACTCCTGTGAGTCCAGTTTTAGATTCCGATGCTTCACTTCAGGTTTACTGTATCCCTTGGACCTTCTTATTGACGATGAAACACAGAAATTGCATCCGAACTTAATACAAAAGCAAAATGCCGACTTACGTACAAGAGGACTGACACTCTAACTTTCTATGATTTGAACCTCTCCTGTGAGTCCAGTTTTAGATTCCGACGGTACACTTCAGGTTTACTGTATCCCTTCGACGTTCTTATTGACGATGAAACACAGAATTTGCATCCGAATTTAATACGAAAGGCACAATGCCGACTTAAGTACTCACTTAAGTACTCACCTGTGAGTCCAGTTTTAGATTTCGATGCTTCACTTCAGGTTTACTGAATTCCTTGGAGATTCTTATTGACGATGGAACACAGAAATTGCATCCGAATTTAGTACAAAATGCACAATGCCGACTTATGTACAAGAGGACTGACACACTAACTTTCTACGATTTGAACCTCTCCTGTGAGTCCAGTTTTAGATTCCGATGCTTCACTTCTGGTTTACTGTATACCTTGGACCTTCTTATTGACGATGAAACACAGAAATTGCATCTGAATTTAATACAAAAGGCACAATGCCGACTTAAGTACAAGAGGACTGACACTCTAACTTTCTATGATATGAACATCCCCTGTGAGTACAATTTTAGATTCCGATGCTTCACTTCAGGTTTACAGCATCCCTTGGACCTTCTTATTGACGATGAAACACAGAAATTGCATCCGAATTTAATACAACAGGCACAATGCCGACTTAAGTACAAGAGGACTGACACTATAACTTTCTATGATTTGAGCCACTCCTGTGAGTCCAGTTATAGATTCCGATGGTTCACTTCAGGTTTACTGTATCCCTTCGACCTTCTTATTGACGATGAAACACAGAATTTGCATCCGAATTTAATACGAAAGGCACAATGCCGACTTATGTACAAGAGGACTGACACTTTAACTTTCTATGATTTGAACCTCACCTGTGAGTCCAGTTTTAGATTTCGATGCTTCACATCAGGTTTACTGAAACCCTTGGACCTTCATATTGACGATAAAACACAGAAATTGCATCCGAATTTAATACAAAATGCACAATGCCGACTTAAGTACAAGAGGACTGACACACTAACTTTCTACGATTTGAACCTCTCCTGTGAGTTCAGTTTTAGATTCCGATGCTTCACTTCTGGTTTACTGTATCCCTTGGATCTTCTTATTGACGATGAAACACAGAAATTGCATACGAGTTTAATACAAAAGGCACAATGACGACTTAAGTACAAGAGGAATGACACTATAACTTTCTATGATTTGAGCCAGTCCTGTGAGTCCAGTTATAGATACCGATGGTTCACTTCAGGTTTACTGTATCCCTTCGGCATTCTTATTGACGATGAAACACAGAATTTGAATCCGAATTTAATACGAAAGGCACAATGCCGACTTAAGTACAAGAGGACTGACACTTTAACTTTCTATGTTTTGAACCTCACCTGTGAGTCCAGTTTTAGATTTCGATGCTTCACTTCAGGTTTACTGAATCCCTTGGACCTTCTTATTGACGATGAAACACAGAAATTGCATCCGAATTTAATACAAAATGCACAATGCCGACTTAAGTACATGAGGACTGACACACTAACTTTCTACGATTTGGACCTCTCCTGTGAGTCCAGTTTTAGATTCCGATGCTTCACTTCTGGTTTACTGTATCCCTTGGATCTTCTTATTGACGATGAAACACAGAAATTGCATACGAGTTTAATACAAAGGGCACAATGCCGACTTAAGTACAAGAGGACTGACACTCTAACTTTCTATGGTTTGAACCTCTCCTGTGAGTCCAGTTTTAGATGCCAATGCTTCACTTCACGTTTACTGTATCCCTGGGACCTTCTTATTGACGATGAAACACAGAAATTGCATCCGAATTTAATACAACAGGCACGATGCCGACTTAAGTACAAGATGACTGACACTATAAATTTCTATGATTTGAGCCACTCCTGTGAGTCCAGTTTTCGATTCCGATGCTTCACTTCAGGTTTACTGTATCCCTTGGACCTTCTTATCGACGATGAAACAGAGAATTTGCATCTGAATTTAATACAAAAGGCACAATGCCGACTTAAGTACAAGAGGACTGACACTCTAACTTTCTATGATTTGAACCTCTCCTGTGAGTCCAGTTTTCGATTCCGATGCTTCACTTCAGGTTAACTGTATCCCTTGGACCTTCTTATTGACGATAAAACACAGAAATTGCATCCGAATTTAATACAAAAGACACAATTCCGACTTAAGTACAAGAGACCTGACACTCCAACTTTCTTTGATTTGATCCTCTCCTGTGATTCCAGTTTTAGATTCCGATGCTTCACTTCAGGTTTTCTGTATCCCTTGGACGTTCTTATTGACGATGAAACACAGAAATTGCATCCGAATTTAATACAAAAGGCACAATGCTGACTTAAGTACAAGAGGACTGACACTCTAACTTTCTATGATTTGAACCTCACCTGTGTGTCCAGTTTAAGATTCCGATGCTTCACTTCAGGTTTACTGTATACCTTGGACCTTCTTATTGACGATGAAACACAGAAATTGCATCCGAATTTAATACAAAAGGCACAATGCTGACTTAAGTACAAGAGCACTGACACTCTAACTTTCTATGATATGAACATCCCCTGTGAGTACAATTTTAGATTCCGATGCTTCACTTCAGGTTTACAACATCCCTTGGACCTTCTTATTGACGATGAAACACAGAAATTGCATCCGAATTTAATACAACAGGCACAATGCCGAGTTAAGTACAAGAGGACTGACACTATAACTTCGTATGATTTGAGCCACTCCTGTGAGTCCAGTTATAGATTCCGATGCTTCACTTCAGGTTTACTGTATTCCTTCGACCTTGTTATTGACGATGAAACTCAGAAATTGCATCCGAATTTATTACAAAAGGCACAATGCCGAATAAGGTACAAGAGGACTGACACTCTAAGTTTCTCTGATTTGAACCTCTCCTGTGATTCCAGTTTTAGATTCCGATGCTTCACTTCAGGTTTACTGTATCCCTTGCACCTTCTTATTGACGATGAAACACAGAATTGCATCCGAATTTAATACAAAAGGCAAAATGCCGACTTAAGTACGAGAGGACTGACACTCTAACTTTCTGTGATATGAACATCTCCTGTGAGTACAATTTTAGATTCCGATGCTTCACTTCAGGTTTACAGCATCTCTTGGACCTTCTTATTGACGATGAAACACAGAAATTGTATACGAATTTAATACAAAAGGCACAGTGCCGACTTAAGTACAAGAGGACTGACACTCTAACTTTCTATGATTTGAACCACTCCTGTGAGTCCAGTTTTAGATTCCGATGCTTCACTTCAGGTTTACTGTATCCCTTGGACCTTCTTATTGACGATGAAACACAGAAATTGCATCCGAACTTAATACAAAAGCAAAATGCCGACTTACGTACAAGAGGACTGACACTCTAACTTTCTATGATTTGAACCTCTCCTGTGAGTCCAGTTTTAGATTCCGATGCTTCACTTCAGGTTTACTGTATCCATTGGACCTTCTTATTGACGATGAAACACAGAAATTGCATCCGAATTTAATACAAAAGGCACAATGCCGACTTAAGTACAAGAGGACTGACACTCTAACTTTCTATGATATGAATATCTCCTGTGAGTACAATTTTAGATTCCGATGCTTCACTTCAGGTTTACAGCATCCCTTGGACCTTCTTATTGACGATGAAACACAGAAATTGCATCCGAATTTAATACAACAGGCATAATGCCGACTAAAGTACAAGAGGACTGACACTATAACTTTCTATGATTTGAGCCACTCCTGTGAGTCCAGTTATAGATTCGATGCTTCACTTCAGGTTTACTGTATCCCTTCGACCTTCTTATTGACGATGAAACACAGTATTTGCATCCGAATTTAATACGAAAGGCACAATGCCGACTTAAGTACAAGAGGACTGACACTTTAACTTTCTATGATTTGAACCTCACCTGTGAGTCAAGATTTAGATTTCGATGCTTCACTTCAGGTTTACTGAATCCCTTGGACCTTCTTATTGACGTTGAAACACAGAAATTGCATCCGAATTTAATACAAAATGCACAATGCCGACTTAAGTACAAGAGGACTGACACACTAATTTTCTACGATTTGAACCTCTCCTGTGAGTCCAGTTTTAGATTCCGATGCTTCACTTCAGGTTTACTGTATCCCTTGGATCTACTTTTTGACGATGAAACACAGAAATTGCATACGAATTTAATACAAAAGTCACAATGCCGACTTAAGTACAAGAGGACTGACACTCTAACTTTCTATGATTTGAACCTCTCCTGTGATTCCAGTTTTAGATTCCGATGCTTCACTTCAGGTTTACTGTATCCCTTGGACCTTCTTATTGACGATGAAACACAGAAATTGCATCCGAATTTAATACAAAAGGCACAATGCCGACTTAAGTACAAGAGGACTGGCACTCTAACTTTCTATTACTTGAACCTCTATTGTGAGTCCAGTATTAGATGATGAGGCTTCACTTCAGGTTTACTGTATCCCTCGGACCATCTTATTGACGATGAAACACAGAAATTGCATCCGAATTTAATACAAAAGGCACAATGCCGACATAAGTACAAGAGGACTGACACTCTAACTTTCTATGATTTGAACCTCTCCTGTGAGTCCAGTTTTCGATTCCGATGCTTCACTTCAGGTTTTCTGTATCCCTTGGACCTTCTTATTGACAATGAAACTCAGAAATTGCATCCGAATTTGATACAAAATGCACAATGCTGACTTATGTACAAGAGGACTGACACTCCAACTTTCTACGATTTGAACCTCACCTGTGAGTCCAGTTTCAGATTCCGATGCCTCACTTCAGGTTTACTGTATACCTTGGACCTTCTTATTGACGATGAAACACAGAAATTGCATCCGAATTTAATACAAAAGGCACAATACCGACTTAAGTACAAGAGGACTGTCACTCTAGCTTTCTATGATATGAACATCCCCTGTGAGTACAATTTTAGATTCCGATGCATCACTTCAGGTTTACAGCATCCCTTGGACCTTCGTATTGACGATGAAACATAGAAATTGCATCCGAATTTAATACAACAGGCACAATGCCGACTTAAGTACAAGAGGACTGACACTATAACTTACTATGATTTGAGCCACTCCTGTGAGTCCAGTTATGGATTCCGATGGTTCACTTCATGTTTACTGTAGCCCTTCGACCTTCTTATTGACGATGAAACACAGAATTTGCATCCGAATTTAAAACGAAAGGCACAATGCCGACTTAAGTACAAGAGGACTGACACTTTAACTTTCTATGATTTGAACCTCACCTGTGAGTCCAGTTTTAGATTTCGATGCTTCACTTCAGGTTTACTGAATCCCTTACACCTTCTTATTGACGATGAAACACAGAAATTGCATCCAAATTTAATACAAAATGCACAATGCCGAGTTAAGTACAAGAGGACTGACACACTAACTCTCTACGATTTGAACCTCTCCTGTGAGTCCAGTTTTAGATTCCGATGCTTCACTTCTGGTTTACTGTATCCCTTGGATCTTCTTATTGACGATGAAACACAGAAATTGCATACGAATTTAATACAAAAAGCACAATGCCGACTTAAGTACAAGAGGACTGACACTCTAACTTTCTATAATTTGAACCTCTCCTGTGAGTCCAGTTTTAGATTCCGATGCTTCACTTCAGCTTTACTGTATCCCTTGGACCTTCTTATTGACGATGAAACACAGAAATTCCATCCGAATGTAATACAAAAGGCACAATGCCGACATAAGTACAAGAGGACTGACACCCTAACTTTCTATGATTTGAACCTCTCCTGTGAGTCCAGTTTTCGATTCCGATGCTTCACTTCAGGTTTTCTGTATCCCTTGGACCTTCTTATTGACAATGAAACTCAGAAATTGCATCCGAATTTAATACAAAAGGCACAATGCTGACTTAAGTACAAGAGGACTGACTCTCCAACATTCTATGATTTGAACCTCACCTGTGAGTCCAGTTTCAGATTCCGATGCCTCACTTCAGGTTTACTGTATACCTTGGACCTTCTTATTGACGATGAAACACAGAAATTGCATCCGAATTTAATACAAAAGTCACAATACCGACTTAAGTACAAGAGGACTGACACTCTAGCTTTCTATGATATGAACATCCCCTGTGAGTACAATTTTAGATTCCGATGCATCACTTCAGGTTTACAGCATCCCTTGGACCTTCGTATTGACGATGAAACTTAGAAATTGCATCCGAATTTAATACAACAGGCACAATGCCGACTTAAGTACAAGAGGACTGACACTATAACTTTCTATGATTTGAGCCACTCCTGTGAGTCCAGTTATGGATTCCGATGGTTCACTTCATGTTTACTGTAGCCCTTCGACCTTCTTATTGACGATGAAACACAGAATTTGCATCCGAATTTAATACGAACGGCACAATGCCGACTTAAGTACAAGAGGACTGACACTTTAAATTTCTATGATTTGAACCTCACCTGTGAGTCCAGTTTCAGATGCCGAGGCTTTACTTCAGGTTTACTGTATCACTCGGACCTTCTTATTGACGATGAAACACAGAAATTGCATCCGAATTTAATACAAAAGGCACAATGCCGACATAAGTACAAGAGGACTGACACTCTGACTTTCTATGATTTGAACCTCTCCTGTGAGTCCAGTTTTCGATTCCGATGCTTCACTTCAGGTTTACTGTATCCCTTGGACCTTCTTATTGACGATGAAACACAGAAATTGCATCCGAATTTAATACAAAAGGCACAATTCCGACTTAAGTACAGGAGGACTGACACTCCAACTTCCTTTGATTTGAACCTCTCCTATGATTCCAGTTTTAGATTCCGATGCTTCACTTCAGGTTTTCTGTATCCCTTGGACCTTCTTATTGACGATGAAACACAGAAATTGCATCCGAATTTAATACAAAAGGCACAATGCTGGCTTATGTACAAGAGGACTGACACTCTAACTTTCTATGATTGGAACCTCACCTGTGATTCCAGTTTCAGATTCCGATGCTTCACTTCAGGTTTACTGTATACCTTGGACCTTCTTATTGACGATGAAACACAGAAATTGCATCCGCATTTAATACAAAAGGCACAATGCCGACTTAAGTACAAGAGGACTGACACTCTAACTTTCTATGATATGAACATCCCCTGTGAGTACAATTTAAGATTCCGATGCTTCACTTCAGGTTTACAGCATCCCTTGGACCTTCTTATTGACGATGAAACACAGAAATCGCATCCGAATTTAGTACAACAGGCATATGCCGACTTAAATGCAAGAGGACTGACACTTTAACTTTCTATGATTTGAACCTCACCTGTGAGTCCAGTTTTAGATTTCGATGCTTCACTTCAGGTTTACTGAATCCCTTGGACCTTCTTATTGACGATGAAACACAGAAATTGCATCCGAATTTATTACAAAATGCACAATGCCGACTTAAGTACAAGAGGACTGACACACTAAATTTCTACGATTTGAACCTCTCCTGTGAGTCCAGTTTTAGATTCCGATGCAACACTTCTGGTTTACTGTATCCCTTGGATCTTCTTATTGACGATGAAACACAGAAATTGCATACGAGTTTAATACAAAAGGCACAATGCCGACTTAAGTACAAGAGGACTGACACTCTAACTTTCTATGATTTGAACCTCTCCTGTGAGTCCAGTTTTAGATTCCGATGCTTCACTTCCGGTTTACTGTATCCCTTGGACCTTCTTATTGACGATGAAACACAGAAATTGCATCCGAATGTAATACAAATGGCACAATGCCGACTTAAGTACAAGAGGACTGACACTCTAAGTTTCTCTGATTTGAACCTCTCCTGTGATTCCAGTTTTAGATTCCGATGCTTCACTTTTGGTTTACTGTATCCCTTGGACCTTCTTATTGACGATGAAACACAGTAATTGCATCCGAATTTAATACAAAAGGCACAATGCCGACTTAAGTACAAGAGGACTGATACTCTAACTTTCTATGATATGAATATCTCCTGTGAGTACAATTTTAGATTCCGATGCTTCACTTCAGGTTTACAGCATCCCTTGGACCTTCTTATTGACGATGAAACACAGAAATTGCATCTGAATTTAATATAAAAGGCACAATGCCGACTTAAGTACAAGAGGACTGACACTATAAATTTCTATGATTTGAGCCACTCCTGTGAGTCCAGTTTTCGATTCCGATGCTTCACTTCAGGTTTACTGTATTCCTTGGACCTTCTTATTGACGATGAAACACAGAAATTGCATCCGAATTTATTACAAAATGCACAATGCCGACTTAAGTACAAGAGGACTGACACACTAAATTTCTACGATTTGAACCTCTCCTGTGAGTCCAGTTTTAGATTCCGATGCAACACTTCTGGTTTACTGTATCCCTTGGGTCTTCTTATTGACGATGAAACACAGAAATTGCATACGAGTTTAATACAAAAGGCACAATGCCGACTTAAGTACAAGAGGACTGACACTCTAACTTTCTATGATTTGAACCTCTCCTGTGAGTCCAGTTTTAGATTCCGATGCTTCACTTCCGGTTTACTGTATCCCTTGGACCTTCTTATTGACGATGAAACACAGAAATTGCATCCGAATGTAATACAAATGGCACAATGCCGACTTAAGTACAAGAGGACTGACACTCTAAGTTTCTCTGATTTGAACCTCTCCTGTGATTCCAGTTTTAGATTCCGATGCTTCACTTTTGGTTTACTGTATCCCTTGGACCTTCTTATTGACGATGAAACACAGTAATTGCATCCGAATTTAATACAAAAGGCACAATGCCGACTTAAGTACAAGAGGACTGATACTCTAACTTTCTATGATATGAATATCTCCTGTGAGTACAATTTTAGATTCCGATGCTTCACTTCAGGTTTACAGCATCCCTTGGATCTTCTTATTGACGATGAAACACAGAAATTGCATACGAATTTAATACAAAAGGCACAATGCCGACGTAAGTACAAGAGGACAGACACTATAACTTTCTATGATTTGAGCCACTCCTGTGAGTCCAGTTATAGATTCCGATGCTTCACTTCAGGTTTAGTGGATCCCTTCGACCTTCTTATTGACGATGAAACACAGAATTTGCATCCGAACTTAATACAAAAGGCACAATGCCGACTTAAGTACAAGAGGACTGACACTTTAACTTTCAATGATTTGAACCTCACCTGTGAGTCCTGTTATAGATTCCGATGCTTCACTTCCGGTTTACTGTACCCCTTCGACCTTCTTATTGACGATGAAACACAGAAATTGCATCCGAATTTAATACAAAAGGCACAATGACGACTTAAGTACAAGCGGACTGACACTTTAACTTTCTATGATTTGAACCTCACCTGTGAGTCCAGTTTTAGATTCGGATGCTTCACTTCAGGTTTACTGTATCCCTTGGATCTTCTTATTGACGATGAAACACAGAAATTGCATCCGAATTTAATACAAAAGGCACAATGCCGACTTATGTACAAGAGGACTGGCACTCTAACTTTCTATGATTTGAACCTCTCCTGTGAGTCCAGTGTTAGATGCCGAGGCTTCACTTCAGGTTTACTGTATCCCTCGGACCTTCTTATTGACGATGAAACACAGAAATTGCATCTGAATTTAATACAAAAGGCACAATGCCAACATAAGTACAAGAGGACTGACACTCTAACTTTCTATGATTTGAACCTCTCCTGTGAGTCCAGTTTTCGATTCCGATGCTTCACTTCAGGTTTACTGTATCCCTTGGACATTCTTATTGACGATGAAACACAGAAATTGCATCCGAATTTAATACAAAAGGCACAATACCGACTAAAGTACAAGAGGACTGACACTATAACTTTCTATGATTTGAGCCACTCCTGTGAGTCCAGTTATGGATTCCGATGGTTCACTTCATGTTTACTGTAGCCCTTCGACCTTCTTATTGACGATGAAACACAGAATTTGCATCCGAATTTAATACGAAAGGCACAATGCCGACTTAAGTACAAGAGGACTGACACTTTAACTTTCTATGATTTGAACCTCACCTGTGAGTCCAGTTTCAGATGCCGAGGCTTTACTTCAGGTTTACTGTATCCCTCGGACCTTCTTATTGACGATGAAACACAGAAATTGCATCCGAATTTAATACAAAAGGCACAATGCCGACATAAGTACAAGAGGACTGACACTCTGACTTTCTATGATTTGAACCTCTCCTGTGAGTCCAGTTTTCGATTCCGATGCTTCACTTCAGGTTTACTGTATCCCTTGGACCTTCTTATTGACGATGAAACACAGAAATTGCATCCGAATTTAATACAAAAGGCACAATTCCGACTTAAGTACAGGAGGACTGACACTCCAATTTTCTTTGATTTGAACCTCTCCTATGATTCCAGTTTTAGATTCCGATGCTTCACTTCAGGTTTTCTGTATCCCTTGGACCTTCTTATTGACGATGAAACACAGAAATTGCATCCGAATTTAATACAAAAGGCACAATGCTGGCTTATGTACAAGAGGACTGACACTCTAACTTTCTATGATTGGAACCTCACCTGTGATTCCAGTTTCAGATTCCGATGCTTCACTTCAGGTTTACTGTATACCTTGGACCTTCTTATTGACGATGAAACACAGAAATTGCATCCGCATTTAATACAAAAGGCACAATGACGACTTAAGTACAAGAGGACTGACACTCTAACTTTCTATGATATGAACATCCCCTGTGAGTACAATTTTAGATTCCGATGCTTCACTTCAGGTTTACAGCATCCCTTGGACCTTCTTATTGACGATGAAACACAGAAATTGCATCCGAATTTAGTACGACAGGCATATGCCGACTTAAATGCAAGAGGACTGACACTTTAACTTTCTATGATTTGAACCTCACCTGTGAGTCCAGTTTTAGATTTCGATGCTTCACTTCAGGTTTACTGAATCCCTTGGACCTTCTTATTGACGATGAAACACAGAAATTGCATCCGAATTTATTACAAAATGCACAATGCCGACTTAAGTACAAGAGGACTGACACACTAAATTTCTACGATTTGAACCTCTCCTGTGAGTCCAGTTTTAGATTCCGATGCAACACTTCTGGTTTACTGTATCCCTTGGATCTTCTTATTGACGATGAAACACAGAAATTGCATACGAGTTTAATACAAAAGGCACAATGCCGACTTAAGTACAAGAGGACTGACACTCTAACTTTCTATGATTTGAACCTCTCCTGTGAGTCCAGTTTTAGATTCCGATGCTTCACTTCCGGTTTACTGTATCCCTTGGACCTTCTTATTGACGATGAAACACAGAAATTGCATCCGAATGTAATACAAATGGCACAATGCCGACTTAAGTACAAGAGGACTGACACTCTAAGTTTCTCTGATTTGAACCTCTCCTGTGATTCCGGTTTTAGATTCCGATGCTTCACTTTTGGTTTACTGTATCCCTTGGACCTTCTTATTGACGATGAAACACAGTAATTGCATCCGAATTTAATACAAAAGGCACAATGCCGACTTAAGTACAAGAGGACTGATACTCTAACTTTCTATGATATGAATATCTCCTGTGAGTACAATTTTAGATTCCGATGCTTTACTTCAGGTTTACAGCATCCCTTGGACCTTCTTATTGACGATGAAACACAGAAATTGCATCTGAATTTAATATAAAAGGCACAATGCCGACTTAAGTACAAGAGGACTGACACTATAACTTTCTATGATTTGAGCCACTAGTGTGAGTCCAGTTTTCGATTCCGATGCTTCACTTCAGGTTTACTGTATTCCTTGGACCTTCTTATTGACGATGAAACACAGAAATTGCATCCGAATTTAATACAAAAGGCACAATGCCGACTTAAGTACAAGCGGACTGACAATTTAACATTCTATGATTTGAACCTCACCTGTGAGTCCAGTTTTAGATTTCGATGCTTCACTTCAGGTTTACTGAATCCCTTGGACCTTCTTATTGACGATGAAACACAGAAATTGCATCCGAATTTAATACAAAATGCACAATGCCGACTTAAGTACAAGAGTACTGACACACTAACTTTCTACGATTTGAAACTCTCCTATGAGTCCAGTTTTAGATTCCGATGCTTCACTTCTGGTTTACTGTATCCCTTGGATCTTCTTATTGACGATGAAACACAGAAATTGCATACGAATTTAATACAAAAGGCAATTTGCCGACGTAAGTACAAGGGGACTGACACTCTAACTTTCTATGATTTCAACCTCTCCTGTGAGTCCAGTTTTAGATTCCGATGCTTCACTTCAGGTTTACTGTATCTCTTGGACCTTCTTATTGACGATGAAACACAGAAATTGCATCCGTATTTAATACAAAAGGCACAATGCCGACTTAAGTACAAGAGGACTGACACTCTAAGTTTCCTGATTTGAACCTCTCCTGTGATTCCAGTTTTAGATTCCGATGCTTCACTTCAGATTTACTGTATCCCTTGGACCTTCTTATTGACGATGAAACACAGAAATAGCATCCGAATTCAATACAAAAGGCACAATGCTGACTTAAGTACAAGAGGACTGACACTCTATCTTTCTATGATATGAACATCTCCTGTGAGTACAATTTTAGATTCAGATGCTTCACTTCAGGTTTACAGCATCCCTTGGACCTTCTTATTGACGATGAAACACAGAAATTGCATCCGAATTCAATACAACAGGCACAATGCCGACTTAAGTACAAGAGGACAGACACTATAACTTTCTCTGATTTGAGCCACTCCTGTGAGTCCAGTTATAGATTCCGATGCTTCACTTCAGGTTTACTGGATCCCTTCGACCTTCTTATTGACGATGAAACACAGAATTTGCATCCAAACTTAATACAAAAGGCACAATGCCGACTTAAGTACAAGAGGACTGACACTTTAACTTTCTATGATTTGAACCTCACCTGTGAGTCCTGTTATAGATTCCGATGCTTCACTTCCGGTTTACTGTACCCCTTCGACCTTCTTATTGACGATGAAACACAGAAATTGCATCCGAATTTAATACAAAAGGCACAATGACGACTTAAGTACAAGCGGACTGACACTTTAACTTTCTATGATTTGAACCTCACCTGTGAGTCCAGTTTTAGATTCGGATGCTTCACTTCAGGTTTACTGTATCCCTTGGATCTTCTTATTGACGATGAAACACAGAAATTGCATCCGAATTTAATACAAAAGGCACAATGCCGACTTAAGTACAAGAGGACTGGCACTCTAACTTTCTATGATTTGAACCTCTCCTGTGAGTCCAGTTTTAGATGCCGAGGCTTCACTTCAGGTTTACTGTATCCCTCGGACCTTCTTATTGACGATGAAACACAGAAATTGCATCTGAATTTAATACAAAAGGCACAATGCCAACATAAGTACAAGAGGACTGACACTCTAACTTTCTATGATTTGAACCTCTCCTGTGAGTCCAGTTTTCGACTCCGATGCTTCACTTCAGGTTTACTGTATCCCTTGGACATTCTTATTGACGATGAAACACAGAAATTGCATCCGAATTTAATACAAAAGGCACAATACCGACTAAAGTACAAGAGGACTGACATTCTAACTTTCTATGATTTGAACCTCTCCTGTTAGTCCAGTTTTAGATTCCGATGCTTCACTTCAGGTTTACTGTATCCCTTGGACCTTCTTATTGACGATGAAACACAGAAATTGCATCCGAATTTAATACAAAAGGCACAATTCCGACTTAAGTACAAGAGGACAGACACTCCAACTTTCTTTGATTTGAACCTCGCCTGTGATTCCAGTTTTAGATTCCGATGCTTCACTTCAGGTTTTCTGTATCCTTTGCACCTTCTTATTGACGATGAAACACAGAAATTGCATCCGAATTTAATACAAAAGGCACAATGCTGACTTAAGTACAAGAGGACTGACACTCTAACTTTCTATGATTTGAACCTCACCTGTGAGTCCAGTTTAAGATTCCGATGCTTCAATTCAGGTTTACTGTATACCTTGGACCTTCTTATTGACGATGAAACACAGAAATTGCATCCGAATTTAATACAAAAGGCACAATGCCGACTTAAGTACAAGAGAACTGACACTCTAACTTTCTATGATATGAACATCCCCTGTGAGTATAATTTTAGATTCCGATGCTTCACTTCAGGTTTACAGCATCCCTTGGACCTTCTTATTGACGATGAAACACAGAAATTGCATCCGAATTTAATACATCAGGCACAATGCCGACTTAAGTACAAGAGGACTGACACTATAACTTTCTATGATTTGAGCCACTCCTGTGAGTCTAGTTATAGATTCCGATGGTACACTTCAGGTTTACTGTATCCCTTCGACCTTCTTATTGACGATGAAACACAGAATCTGTATCCGAATTTAATACGAAAGGCACAATGCCGACTTAAGTACAAGAGGACTGACACTTTAAATTTCTATGATTTGAACCTCACCTGTGAGTCCAGTTTTAGATTTCGATGCTTCACTTCAGGTTTACTGAATTCCTTGGACCTTCTTATTGACGATGGAAACGATGGAACACGGAAATAGCATCCGAATTTAATACAAAATGCACAATGCCGACTTATGTACAAGAGGACTGACACACTAACTTTCTACGATTTGAACCTCTCCTGTGAGTCCAGTTTTAGATTCCGATGCTTCACTTCTGGTTTACTGTATACCTTGGACCTTCTTATTGACGATGAAACACAGAAATTGCATCTGAATTTAATACAAAAGGCACAATGCCGACTTAAGTACAAGAGGACTGACACTCTAACTTTCTATGATATGAACACCCCCTGTGAGTACAATTTTAGATTCCGATGCTTCACTTCAGGTTTACAGCATCCCTTGGACCTTCTTATTGACGATGAAACACAGAAATTGCATCCGAATTTAATACATCAGGCACAATGCCGACTTAAGTACAAGAGGACTGACACAATAACTTTCTATGAATTGAGCCACTCCTGTGAGTCCAGTTATAGATTCAGATGCTTCACTTCAGGTTTACTGTATCCCTTGGACCTTCTTATTGACGATGAAACACAGAAATTCCATCCGAATTTAATACAAAAGGCACAATGCCGACATAAGTACAAGAGGACTGACACTTTAACTTTCTATGATTTGAATCTCACCTGTGAGTCCAGATTTAGATTTCGATGCATCACTTCAGGTTTACTGAATCCCTTGGACCTTCTTATTGACGATGATACACAGAAATTGCATCCGAATTTAATACAAAATGCACAATGCCGACTTAAGTACAAGAGGACTGACACACTAACTTTCTACGATTTGAACCTCTCCTGCGAGTCCAGTTTTAGATTCCGATGCTTCACTTCAGGTTTACTGTATCCCTTGGATCTTCTTATTGACGATGAAACACAGAAATTGCATAAGAATTTAATACAAAAGGCACAATGCCGACTTAAGTACAAGAGGACTGACACTCTAACTTTCTATGATTTGAACCTCTCCTGTGAGTCCAGTTTTAGATTCCGATGCTTCACTTCAGGTTTACTGTATCCCTTGGACCTTCTTATTGACGATGAAACACAGAAATTGCATCCGAATTTAATACAAAAGGCACAATGCCGACTTAAGTACAAGAGGACTGACACTCTAACTTTCTATGATTTGAACCACTCCTGTGAGTCCAGTTTAAGATTCCGATGCTTCAATTCAGGTTTACTGTATCCCTTGGACCTTCTTATTGACGATGAAACACAGAAATTGCATCCGAATTTAATACAAAAGGCACAATACCGACTTAAGTACAAGAGGACTGACATTCTAACTTTCTATGATTTGAACCTCTCCTGTTAGTCCACTTTTAGATTCCGATGCTTCACTTCAGGTTTACTGTATCCCTTGGACCTTCTTATTGACGATGAAACACAGAAATTGCATCCGAATTTAATACAAAAGGCACAATTCCGACTTAAGTACAAGAGGACTGACACTCCAACTGTCTTTGATTTTAACCTCTCCTGTGATTCCAGTTTTAGATTCCGATGCTTCACTTCAGGTTTTCTGTATCCCTTGGACCTTCTTATTGACGATGAAACACAGAAATTGCATCCGAATTTAATACAAAAGGCACAATGCTGACTTATGTACAAGAGAACTGACACTCAAACTTTCTATGATTTGAACCGCACCTGTGATTCCAGTTTCAGATTCCGATGCTTCACTTCAGGTTTACTGTATACCTTGGACCTTCTTATTGACGATGAAACACAGAAATTGCATCCGAATTTAATACAAAAGGCACAATGCCGACTTAAGTACAAGAGGACTGACACTCTAACTTTCTATGATATGAACATCCCCTGTGAGTACAATTTTAGATTCCGATGCTTCACTTCAGGTTTACAGCATCCCTTGGACCTTCTTATTGACGATGAAACACAGAAATTGCAACCGAATTTAATACAACAGGCACAATGCCGACTTAAGTACAAGAGGACTGACACTATAACTTTCTATGATTTGAGCCACTCCTGTGAGTCTAGTTATAGATTCCGATGGTACACTTCAGGTTTACTGTATCCCTTCGACCTTCTTATTGACGATGAAACACAGAATCTGTATCCGAATTTAATACGAAAGGCACAATGCCGACTTAAGTACAAGAGGACTGACACTTTAAATTTCTATGATTTGAACCTCACCTGTGAGTCCAGTTTTAGATTTCGATGCTTCACTTCAGGTTTACTGAATTCCTTGGACCTTCTTATTGACGATGGAAACGATGGAACACAGAAATAGCATCCGAATTTAATACAAAATGCACAATGCCGACTTATGTACAAGAGGACTGACACACTAACTTTCTACGATTTGAACCTCTCCTGTGAGTCCAGTTTTAGATTCCGATGCTTCACTTCTGGTTTACTGTATACCTTGGACCTTCTTATTGACGATGAAACACAGAAATTGCATCTGAATTTAATACAAAAGGCACAATGCCGACTTAAGTACAAGAGGACTGACACTCTAACTTTCTATGATATGAACACCCCCTGTGAGTACAATTTTAGATTCCGATGCTTCACTTCAGGTTTACAGCATCCCTTGGACCTTCTTATTGACGATGAAACACAGAAATTGCATCCGAATTTAATACAACAGGCACAATGCCGACTTAAGTACAAGAGGACTGACACCCTAACTTTCTATGATTTGAGCCACTCCTGTGAGTCCAGTTATAGATTCCGATGGTTCACTTCAGGTTTACTGTATCCCTTCGACCTTCTTATTGACGATGAAACACAGAATCTGCATCCGAATTTAATACGAAAGGCACAATGCCGACTTAAGTACAAGAGGACTGACACTTTAACTTTCTATGATTTGAACCTCACCTGTGAGTCCAGTTTTAGATTTCGATGCTTCACATCAGGTTTACAGAAACCCTTGGACCTTCATATTGACGATAAAACACAGAAATTGCATCCGAATTTAATACAAAATGCACAATGCCGACTTAAGTACAAGAGGACTGACACACTAACTTTCTACGCTTTTGAACCTCTCCTGTGAGTCCAGTTTTAGATTCCGATGCTTCACTTCTGGTTTACTGTATCCCTTGGATCTTCTTATTGACGATGAAACACAGAAATTGCACACGAGTTTAATACAAAAGGCACAATGACGACTTAAGTACAAGAGGAATGACACTATAACTTTCTATGATTTGAGCCAGTCCTGTGAGTCCAGTTATAGATACCGATGGTTCACTTCAGGTTTACTGTATCCCTTCGGCCTTGTTATTGACGATGAAACACAGAATTTGAATCCGAATTTAATACGAAAGGCACAATGCCGACTTAAGTACAAGCGGACTGACACTTTAACTTTCTATGATTTGAACCTCACCTGTGAGTCCAGTTTTAGATTTCGATGCTTCACTTCAGGTTTACTGAATCTCTTGGACCTTCTTATTGACGATGAAACACAGAAATTGCATCCGAATTTAATACAAAATGCACAATGCCGACTTAATAACAAGAGGACTGACACACTAACTTTCTACGATTTGAACCTCTCCTGTGAGTCCAGTTTTAGATTCCGATGCTTCACTTCTGGTTTACTGTATCCCTTGGATCTTCTTATTGACGATGAAACACAGAAATTGCATACGAGTTTAATACAAAAGGCACAATGCCGACTTAAGTACAAGAGGACTGACACTCTAACTTTCTATGGTTTGAACCTCTCCTGTGAGTCCAGTTTTAGATTCCAATGCTTCACTTCACGTTTACTGTATCCCTTGGACCTTCTTATTGACGATGAAACACAGAAATTGCATCCGAATTTAATACAACAGGCACAATGCCGACTTAAGTACAAGATGACTGACACTATAACTTTCTATGATTTGAGCCACTCCTGTGAGTCCAGTTTTCGATTCCGATGCTTCACTTCAGGTTTACTGTATCCCTTGGACCTTCTTATTGACGATGAAACAGAGAATTTGCATCTGATTTTTAATACAAAAGGCACAATGCCGACTTAAGTACAAGAGGACTGACACTCTAACTTTCTATGATTTGAACCTCTCCTGTGAGTCCAGTTTTCGATTCCGATGCTTCACTTCAAGTTAACTGTATCCCTTGGACCTCCTTATTGACGATAAAACACAGAAATTGCATCCGAATTTAATACAAAAGACACAATTCCGACTTAAGTACAAGAGGCCTGACACTCCAACTTTCTTTGATTTGAACCTCTCCTGTGATTCAAGTTTTAGATTCCGATGCTTCACTTCAGGTTTTCTGTATCCCTTGGACGTTCTTATTGACGATGAAACACAGAAATTGCATCCGAATTTAATACAAAAGGCACAATGCTGACTTAAGTACAAGAGGACTGACACTCTAACTTTCTATGATTTGAACCTCACCTGTGTGTCCAGTTTAAGATTCCGATGCTTCACTTCAGGTTTACTGTATACCTTGGACCTTCTTATTGACGATGAAACACAGAAATTGCATCCGAATTTAATACAAAAGGCAAAATGCTGACTTAAGTACAAGAGCACTGACACTCTAACTTTCTATGATATGAACATCCCCTGTGAGTACAATTTTAGATTCCGATGCTTCACTTCAGGTTTACAACATCCCTTGGACCTTCTTATTGACGATGAAACACAGAAATTGCATCCGAATTTAATACAACAGGCACAATGCCGAGTTAAGTACAAGAGGACTGACACTATAACTTCCTATGATTTGAGCCACTCCTGTGAGTCCAGTTATAGATTCCGATGCTTCACTTCAGGTTTACTGTATCCCTTCGACCTTGTTATTGACGATGAAACTCAGAAATTGCATCCGAATTTAATACAAAAGGCACAATGCCGACTTAAGTACAAGAGGACTGACACTCTAAGTTTCTCTGATTTGAACCTCTCCTGTGATTCCAGTTTTAGATTCCGATGCTTCACTACAGGTTTACTGTATCCCTTGCACCTTCTTATTGACGATGAAACACAGAAATTGCATCCGAATTTAATACAAAAGTCAAAATGCCGACTTAAGTACGAGAGGACTGACACTCTAACTTTCTATGATATGAACATCTCCTGTGAGTACAATTTTAGATTCCGATGCTTCCCTTCAGGTTTACAGCATCTCATGGACCTTCTTATTGACGATGAAACAAAGAAATTGCATCCGAATTTAATACAACAGGCACAATGCTGACTTCAGTACAAGAGGACTGACACTCTAACTCTCTATGATTTGAACCTCTCCTGTGAGTCCAGTTTTAGATTCCGATGCTTCACTTCAGGTTTACTGTATCCGTTGGACCTTCTTATTGACGATGAAACACAGAAATTGCATCCGAATTTAATAAAAAAGGCACAATGCCGACTTAAGTACAAGAGGACTGACACTCTAACTTTCTATGATTTGAACCTCTCCTGTGAGTCCAGTTTTAGATGCCGATGCTTCACTTCAGGTTTACTGTATCCCTCGTACCTTCTTATTGACGATGAATCACAGAAGTTGCATCCGAATTTAATACAAAAGGCACAATGCCGACTTAAGTACAAGAGGACTGACACTTTAACTTTCTATGATTTGAACCTCTCCTGTGAGTCCAGTTTTAGATTCCGATGCTTCACTTCAGGTTTACTGTATCCGTTGGACCTTCTTATTGACGATGAAACACAGAAATTGCATCCGAATTTAATACAAAATGCACAATGCCGACTTAAGTACAAGAGGACTGACACACTAACTTTCTACGATTTGAACCTCTCCTGTGAGTGCAGTTTTAGATTCCGATGCTTCACTTCTGGTTTACTGTATCCCTTGGATCTTCTTATTGACGATGAAACACAGAAATTGCACACGAGTTTAATACAAAAGGCACAATGACGACTTAAGTACAAGAGGAATGACACTATAACTTTCTATGATTTGAGCCAGTCCTGTGAGTCCAGTTATAGATACCGATGGTTCACTTCAGGTTTACTGTATCCCTTCGGCCTTGTTATTGACGATGAAACACAGAATTTGAATCCGAATTTAATACGAACGGCACAATGCCGACTTAAGTACAAGAGGACTGACACTTTAACTTTCTATGATTTGAACCTCACCTGTGAGTCCAGTTTTAGATTTCGATGCTTCACTTCAGGTTTACTGAATCTCTTGGACCTTCTTATTGACGATGAAACACAGAAATTGCATCCGAATTTAATACAAAATGCACAATGCCGACTTAATAACAAGAGGACTGACACACTAACTTTCTACGATTTGAACCTCTAATGTGAGTCCAGTTTTAGATTCCGATGCTTCACTTCTGGTTTACTGTATCCCTTGGATCTTCTTATTGACGATGAAACACAGAAATTGCATACGAGTTTAATACAAAAGGCACAATGCCGACTTAAGTACAAGAGGACTGACACTCTAACTTTCTATGGTTTGAACCTCTCCTGTGAGTCCAGTTTTAGATTCCAATGCTTCACTTCACGTTTACTGTATCCCTTGGACCTTCTTATTGACGATGAAACACAGAAATTGCATCCGAATTTAATACAACAGGAACAATGCCGACTTAAGTACAAGATGACTGACACTATAACTTTCTATGATTTGAGCCACTCCTGTGAGTCCAGTTTTCGATTCCGATGCTTCACTTCAGGTTTACTGTATCCCTTGGACCTTCTTATTGACGATGAAACAGAGAATTTGCGTCTGAATTTAATACAAAAGGCACAATGCCGACTTAAGTACAAGAGGACTGACACCCTAACTTTCTATGATTTGAACCTCTCCTGTGAGTCCAGTTTTCGATTCCGATGCTTCACTTCAGGTTAACTGTATCCCTTGGACCTTCTTATTGACGATAAAACACAGAAATTGCATCCGAATTTAATACAAAAGACACAATTCCGACTTAAGTACAAGAGGCCTGACACTCCAACTTTCTTTGATTTGAACCTCTCCTGTGATTCAAGTTTTAGATTCCGATGCTTCACTTCAGGTTTTCTGTATCCCTTGGACGTTCTTATTGACGATGAAACACAGAAATTGCATCCGAATTTAATAGAAAAGGCACAATGCTGACTTAAGTACAAGAGGACTGACACTCTAACTTTCTATGATTTGAACCTCACCTGTGTGTCCAGTTTAAGATTCCGATGCTTCACTTCAGGTTTACTGTATACCTTGGACCTTCTTATTGACGATGAAACACAGAAATTGCATCCGAATTTAATACAAAAGGCAAAATGCTGACTTAAGTACAAGAGCACTGACACTCTAACTTTCTATGATATGAACATCCCCTGTGAGTACAATTTTGGATTCCGATGCTTCACTTCAGGTTTACAACATCCCTTGGACCTTCTTATTGACGATGAAACACAGAAATTGCATCCGAATTTAATACAACAGGCACAATGCCGAGTTAAGTACAAGAGGACTGACACTATAACTTCCTATGATTTGAGCCACTCCTGTGAGTCCAGTTATAGATTCCGATGCTTCACTTCAGGTTTACTGTATCCCTTCGACCTTGTTATTGACGATGAAACTCAGAAATTGCATCCGAATTTAATACAAAAGGCACAATGCCGACTTAAGTACAAGAGGACTGACACTCTAAGTTTCTCTGATTTGAACCTCTCCTGTGATTCCAGTTTTAGATTCCGATGCTTCACTACAGGTTTACTGTATCCCTTGCACCTTCTTATTGACGATGAAACACAGAAATTGCATCCGAATTTAATACAAAAGTCAAAATGCCGACTTAAGTACGAGAGGACTGACACTCTAACTTTCTATGATATGAACATCTCCTGTGAGTACAATTTTAGATTCCGATGCTTCCCTTCAGGTTTACAGCATCTCATGGACCTTCTTATTGACGATGAAACACAGAAATTGCATCCGAATTTAATACAACAGGCACAATGCTGACTTCAGTACAAGAGGACTGACACTCTAACTTTCTATGATTTGAACCTCTCCTGTGAGTCCAGTTTTAGATTCCGATGCTTCACTTCAGGTTTACTGTATCCGTTGGACCTTCTTATTGACGATGAAACACAGAAATTGCATCCGAATTTAATACAAAAGGCACAATGCCGACTTAAGTACAAGAGGACTGACACTCTAACTTTCTATGATTTGAACCTCTCCTGTGAGTCCAGTTTTAGATGCCGATGCTTCACTTCAGGTTTACTGTATCCCTCGTACCTTCTTATTGACGATGAATCACAGAAGTTGCATCCGAATTTAATACAAAAGGCACAATGCCGACTTAAGTACAAGAGGACAGACACTTTAACTTTCTATGATTTGAACCTCACCTGTGAGTCCAGTTATAGGTTTCGATGCTTCAGTTCAGGTTTACTGAATCCCTTGGACCTTCTTATTGACGATGAAACACAGAAATTGCATCCGAATTTAATCCAAAAGCACAATGCCGACCTACGTACAAGAGGACTGACACTCTAACTTTCTATGATTTGAACCTCTCATGTGAGTCCAGTTTTAGATGCCGAGGCTTCATTTCAGGTTTACTGTATCCCTCGGACCTTCTTATTGACGATGAAACACAGAAATTGCATCCGAATTTAATACAAAAGGCACAATGCCGACATAAGTACAAGAGGACGGACACTCTAACTTACTATGATTTGAACCTCTCCTGTGAGTCCAGTTTTAGATTCCGAGGCTTCACTTCAGATTTACTGTATCCCTTGGACCTTCTTATTGACGATGAAACACAGAAATTGCATCCGTATTTAATACAAAAGGCACAATGCTGACTTAAGTACAAGAGGACTGACACTCTCACTTTCTGTGATTTGAACCACTCCTGTGAGTCCCGTGTTAGATTCCGATGCTTCACTTCAGGTTTACTGTATCCCTGGGACCTTCTTATAAACGATGAAACATAGAAATTACACCCGAATTTAATAAAAAAGGCACAATGCCGACCTAAGTACAAAAGGACTAATACTCTAACGTTCTATGATTTCAATCTCTCCTGTGAGTCCAGTTTTAGTTTCCGATGCTTCACTTCAGGTTTACTGTATCCCTTGGACCTTCTTATTGACGATGAAACACAGAATTTGCATCCGAATTTAATACAAAAGGCACAATGCCGACTTAAGTACAAGAGGATTGACACTCTAACTTTCTATGATTTGAACCTCTCCTGTGAGTCCAGTTTTCGATTCCGATGCTTCACTTCTGGTATACTGTATCCCTTGGACCTTCTTACTGACGATGAAACACAGAAATTGCATCCGAATTTAATACAAAAGGCACAATTCCGACTTAAGTACAAGAGGACTGACACTCCAACTTTCTTTGATTTGAACCTCTCCTGTGATTCCAGTTTTAGATTACGATGATTCACTTCAGGTTTTCTGTATCCCTTGGACGTTCTTATTGACGATGAAACACAGAAATTGCATCCGAATTTAATACAAAAGGCGCAATGCCGACTTAAGTACATGAGGACTGACACTCTAACTCTCTATGATTTGAACCTCACCTGTGAGTCCAGTTTAAGATTCCGATGCTTCACTTCAGGTTTACTGTATACCTTGGACCTTCTTATTGACGATGAAACACAGAAATTGCATCCGAATTTAATACAAAAGGCACAATGCCGACTTAAGTACAAGAGTACAGACACTCTAAATTTCTATGATATGAACATCCCCTGTGAGTACAATTTTAGATTCCGATGCTTCACTTCAGGTTTACAGCATCCCTTGGACCTTCTTATTGACGATGAAACACAGAAATTGCATCCGAATTTAATACAACAGGCACAATGCCGAGTTAAGTACAAGAGGACTGACACTATAACTTTCTATGATTTGAGCCACTCCTGTGAGTCCAGTTATAGATTCCGATGCATCACTTCAGGTTTACTGTATCCCTTCGACCTTCTTATTGACGATGAAACACAGAAATTGCATCCAAATTTAATAGAAAAGGCACAATGTCGACTTAAGTACAAGAGGACTGACACTCTAAGTTTCTCTGACTTGAACCTCTCCTGTGATTCCAGTTTTAGATTCCGATGCTTCACTTCACGTTTACTGTATCCCTTGGACCTTCTTATTGACGATGAAACACAGATATTGCATCCGAATTTAATACAACAGGCACAATGCCGACTAAAGTACAAGAGGACTGACACTATAACATTCTTTGATTTGAGCCACTCCTGTGAGTCCAGTTATAGATTCCGATGCCTCACTTAAGGTTTACTGTATCCCTTCGACCTTCTTATTCACGATGAAACACAGAATTTGCATCCGAATTTAATACGAAAGGCACAATGCCGACTTAAGTACAAGAGGACTGACACTTTAACATTCTATGATTTGAACCTCACTTGTGAGTCCAGTTTTAGATTTCGATGCTTCACTTCAGGTTTACTGAATCCCTTGGACCTTCTTATTGACGATGAAACACAGGAATTGCATCCGAATTTAATACAAAATGCACAATGCCGACTTAAGTACAAGAGGACTGACACACTAACTCTCTACGATTTGAACCTCTCCTGTGAGTCCAGTTTTAGATTCCGATGCTTCACTTCTGGTTTACTGTATCCCTTGGATCTTCTTATTGACGATGAAACACAGAAATTGCATACGAATTTAATACAAAAGGCACAATGCCGACTTAAGTACAAGAGGACTGACACTCTAACTTTCTATGATTTGAGCCTCTCCTGTGAGTCCAGTTTTAGATTCCGATGCTTCTCTTCAGGTTTACTGTATCCCTTGGACCTTCTTATTGTCGATGAAACACAGAAATTCCATCCGAATTTAATACAAAAGGCACAATGCCGACTTAAGTAAAAGAGGACTGACACTATAAGTTTCTCTGATTTGAACCTCTCCTGTGATTCCAGTTTTAGATTCCGATGCTTCACTTCACGTTTACTGTATCCCTTGGACCTTCTTATTGACGATGAAACACAGAAATTGCATCCGAATTTAATACAAAAGGCACAATGCCGACTTAAGTACAAGAGGACTGACACTCTAACTTTCTATGTTATGAACATCTCCTGTGAGTACAATTTTAGTTTCCGATGCTTCACTTCAGGTTTACAGCATCCCTTGGACCTTCTTATTTACGATGAAACACAGAAATTGCATCCGAATTTAATACAACAGGCACAATGCCGACTTAAGTACAAGAGGACTGACACTATAAATTTCTATGATTTGAGCCACTCCTGTGAGTCCAGTTTTCGATTCCGATGCTTCACATCAGGTTTACTGTATCCATTCGACCTTCTTATTGACGATGAAACACAGAAATTGCATCCGAATTTATTACAAACGGCACAATGCCGACTTAAGTACAAGAGGACTGACACTTTAACTTTCTATGATTTGAACCTCACCTGTGAGTCCAGTTATAGATTTCGATGCTTCAGTTCAGGTTTACTGAATCCCTTGGACCTTCTTATTGACGATGAAACACAGAAATTGCATCCGAATTTAATCCAAAAGCACAATGCCGACTTACGTACAAGAGGACTGACACTCTAACTTTCTATGATTTGAACCTCTCCTGTGAGTCCAGTTTTAGATGCCGAGGCTTCACTTCAGGTTTACTGTATCCCTCGGACCTTCTTATTGTCGATGAAACACAGAAATTGCATCCGAATTTAATACAAAAGGCACAATGACGACATAAGTACAAGAGGACGGACACTCTAACTTACTATGATTTGAACCTCTCCTGTGAGTCCAGTTTTAGATTCCGAGGCTTCACTTCAGATTTACTGTATCCCTTGGACCTTCTTATTGACGATGAAACACAGAAATTGCATCCGTATTTAATACAAAAGGCACAATGCTGACTTAAGTACAAGCGGACTGATACTCTCACTTTCTGTGATTTGAACCACTCCTGTGAGTCCCGTGTTAGATTCCGATGCTTCACTTCAGGTTTACTGTATCCCTGGGACCTTCTTATAAACGATGAAACATAGAAATTACATCCGAATTTAATAAAAAAGGCACAATGCAGACCTAAGTACAAAAGGACTAATACTCTAACGTACTATGATTTCAATCTCTCCTGTGAGTCCAGTTTTAGATTCCGATGCTTCACTTCAGGTTTACTGTATCCCTTGGACCTTCTTATTGACGATGAAACACAGAATTTGCATCCGAATTTAATACAAAAGGCACAATGCCGACTTAAGTACAAGAGGATTGACACTCTAACTTTCTATGATTTGAACCTCTCCTGTGAGTCCAGTTTTCGATTCCGATGCTTCACTTCTGGTATACTGTATCCCTTGGACCTTCTTACTGACGATGAAACACAGAAATTGCATCCGAATTTAATACAAAAGGCACAATTCCGACTTAAGTACAAGAGGACTGACACTCCAACATTCTTTGATTTGAACCTCTCCTGTGATTCCAGTTTTAGATTACGATGATTCACTTCAGGTTTTCTGTATCCCTTGGACGTTCTTATTGACGATGAAACACAGAAATTGCATCCGAATTTAATACAAAAGGCACAATGCTGACTTAAGTACATGAGGACTGACACTCTAACTTTCTATGATGTGAACCTCACCTGCGAGTCCAGTTTAAGATTCCGATGCTTCACTTCAGGTTTACTGTATACCTTGGACCTTCTTATTGACGCTGAAACACAGAAATTGCATCCGAATTTAATACAAAAGGCACAATGCCGACTTAAGTACAAGAGGACTGACACTCTAAATTTCTATGATATGAACATCCCCTGTGAGTACAATTTTAGATTCCGATGCTACACTTCAGGTTTACAGCATCCCTTGGACCTTCTTATTGACGATGAAACACAGAAATTGCATCCGAATTTAATACAACAGGCACAATGCCGAGTTAAGTACAAGAGGACTGACACTATAACATTCTATGATTTGAGCCACTCCTGTGAGTCCAGTTATAGATTCCGATGCATCACTTCAGGTTTACTGTATCCCTTCGACCTTCTCATTGACGATGAAACACAGAAATTGCATCCAAATTTAATAGAAAAGGCACAATGCCGACTTAAGTACAAGAGGACTGACACTCTAAGTTTCTCTGACTTGAACCTCTCCTGTGATTCCAGTTTTAGATTCCGATGCTTCACTTCAGGTTTACTGTATCCCTTGGACCTTCTTATTGACGATGAAACACAGATTGCATCCGAATTTAATACAAAAGGCACAATGCCGACTTCAGTTCAAGAGGACTGACACTCTAACTTTCTATGAAATGAACATCTCCTGTGAGTACAATTTTAGATTCCGATGCTTCACTTCAGGTTTACAGCATCCCTTGGACCTTCTTATTGACGATGAAACACAGAAATTGCATCCGAATTTAATACAACAGGCACAATGCCGACTAAAGTACAAGAGGACTGACACTATAACTTTCTATGATTTGAGCCACTCCTGTGAGTCCAGTTATAGATTCCGATGCTTCACTTCAGGTTTAATGTATCCCTTCGATCTTCTTATTGACGATGAAACACAGAAATTGCATCCGAATTTAATACAAAAGGCACAATGCCGACTTAAGTACAAGAGGACTGACACTTTAACTTTCTATGATTTGAACCTCACCTGTGAGTCGAGTTTTAGATTTCGATGCTTCACTTCAGGTTTACTGAATCCCTTGGACCTTCTTATTGACGATGAAACACAGAAATTGCATCCGAATTTAATACAAAAGGCACAATGCCGACTTAAGTACAAGAGGACTGACACTCTAACTTTCTATGATTTGAACCTCTTCTGTGAGTCCAGTTTTAGATTCCGATGCTTCACTTCAGGTTTACTGTATCCCTTGGACCTTCTTATTGACGATGAAACACAGGAATTGCATCCGAATTTAATACAAAAGGCACAATGCCGACTTAAGTACAAGAGGGCTGACACTCTAACTTTCTATGATTTGAACCTCTCCTGTGAGTCCAGTTTTAGATGCCGATGCTTCACTTCAGGTTTACTGTATCCCTCGGACCTTCTTATTGACGATGAAACACAGAAATTGCATCCGAATTTAATACAAAAGGCACAATGCCGACATAAGTACAAGAGGACTGACATTCTAACTTTCTATGATTTGAACCTCTCCTGTGAGTCCAGTTTTAGATTCCGAGGCTTCACTTCAGATTTACTGTATCCCTTGGACCTTCTTATTGACGATGAAACACAGAAATTGCATCCGAATTTAATACAAAGGGCACAATGCTGACTTAAGTACAAGAGGACAGACATTCTAACTTTCTATGATTTGAACTACTCCTGTGAGTCCCGTGTTATATTCCGATGCTTCACTTCAGGTTTACTGTATCCCTTGGACCTTCTTATAAACGATGAAACACAGAAATTACATCCGAATTTAATACAAAAGGCACAATGCCGACCTAAGTACAAGAGGACTGATACTCTAACTTTCTATGATTTGAACCTCTCCTGTGAGTCCAGTTTTAGATTCCGATGCTTCACTTCAGGTTTACTGTATCCCTTGGACTTTCTTATTGACGATGAAACACAGAATTTGCATCCGAATTTAATACAAAAGGCACAATGCCGACATAAGTACAAGAGGACTGTCACTCTAACTTTCTATGATTTAACCTCTCCTGTGAGTCCAGTTTTCGATTCCGATGCTTCACTTCAGGTTTACTGTATCCCTTGGACCTTCTTATTCACGATGAAACACAGAAATTGCATCCGAATTTAATACAAAAGGCACAATTCCGACTTAAGTACAAGAGGACTGGCACTCCAACTTTCTTTGATTTGAATCTCTCCTGTGATTCCAGTTTTAGATTCCGATGCTTCACTTCAGGTTTACTGAATACCTTGGACCTTCTTATTGACGATGAAACACAGAAATTGCATCCGAATTTAATACAAAAGGCACAATGCCGACTTAAGTACAAGAGGACTGACACTCTAACTTTCTATGATATGAACATCTCCTGTGAGTACAATTTTAGATTCCGATGCTTCACTTCAGGTTTACAGCATCCCTTGGACCTTCTTATTGACGATGAAACACAGAAATTGCATCCGAATTTAATACAACAGGCACAATGCCGACTTAAGTACAAGAGGACTGGCACTCTAACTTTCTATGATTTGAGCCACTCCTGTGAGTCCAGTTATAGATTTTGATGCTTCACTTCATGTTTACTGTATCCCTTCGACATTCTTATTGACGATGAAACTCAGAAATTCCATCCGAATTTGATACAAAAGGCACAATGCCATCTTAAGTACAAGAGGACTGACACTTTAACTTTCTGTGATTTGAACCTCACCTGTGAGTCCAGTTTTAGATTTCGATGCTTCACTTCAGGTTTACCGAATCCCTTGGACCTTCTTATTGACGATGAAACACAGAAATTGCATCCGAATTTAATACAAAATGCACAATGCCGACTTAAGTACAAGAGGACTGACACACTAACTTTCTACGATTTGAACCTCTCCTGTGAGTCCAGTTTTAGATTCCGATGCTTCACTTCAGGTTTACTGTATCCCTAGGACCTTCTTATTGACGATGAAACACAGAAATTGCATACGAATTTAATACAAAAGGCACAATGAGGACTTAAGTACAAGAGGACTGACACTCTAACTTTCTATGATTTGAACCTCTCCTGTGAGTCCAGTTTTAGATTCCGATGCTTTACTTCAGGTTTACTGTATCCCTTGGACCTTCTTATTGACGATGAAACACAGAAATTGCATCCGAATTTAATACAAAAGGCACAATGCTGACTTAAGTACAAAAGGACTGACACTCTAAATTTCTATGATTTGAACCACTCCTGTGAGTCCCGTGTTAGATTCCGATGCTTCACTTCAGGTTTAATGTATCCCTTGGACCTTCTTATAAACGATGAAACACAGAAATTACATCCGAATTTAATCCAAAAGGCACAATGCCGACCTATGTACAAGAGGACTGACACTCTAACTTTCTATGATTTGAACCTCTCCTGTGAGTCCAGTTTTAGATTCCGATGCTTTACTTCAGGTTTACTGTATCCCTTGGACCTTCTTATTGACGATGAAACACAGAATTTGCATCCGAATTTAATACAAAAGGCACAATGCCGACTTAAGTACAAGAGGACTGACACTCTAACTTTCTATGATTTGAACCTCTCCTGTGAGTCCGGTTTTCGATTCCGATACTTCACTTCAGGTTTACTGTACCCCTTGGACCCTCTTATTGACGATGAAACACAGAAATTGCATCCGAATTTATTACAAAAGGCACAATACCGACTTAAGTACAAGAGGACTGACACTCTAACTTTCTATGATTTGAACCTCTCCTGTGAGTCCAGTTTTAGATTCCGATGCTTCACTTCAGGTTTACTGTATCCCTAGGACCTTCTTATTGACGATGAAACAACACAGAAATTGCATCCGGATTTCATACAAAAGGCGCAATGCCGACTTAAGTACAAGAGGACTGACACTCTAACTTTCTTTGATTTGAACCTCTCCTGGGATTCCAGTTTTAGATTCCGATGCTTCACTTCAGGTTTTCTGTATCCCTTGGACCTTCTTATTGACGATGAAACACAGAAATTGCATCCGAATTTAATACAAAAGGCACAATGCCGACTTTAGTACAAGAGGACTGACACTCTAAATTTCTATGATTTGAACCTCACCTGTAAGTGCAGTTTTAGATTTCGATGCTTCACTTCAGGTTTACTGAATCCCTTGGACCTTCTTATTGACGATGAAACACAGAAATTGCATCCGAATTTAATACATAATGCACAATGCCGACTTAAGTACAAGAGGACTGACACTCTAAATTTCTATGATTTGAACCTCTCCTGTGAGTTCAGTTTTAGATTCCGATGCTTCACTTCAGGTTTACTGTATCCCTTGGACCTTCTTATTGGCGATGAAACACAGAAATTGCATACGAATTTAATACTAAATGCACAATGCCGACTTAAGTACAAGAGGACTGACACTCTAACATTCTATGATTTCAACCACTCCTGTGAGGCCAGTTATAGATTCCGATGCTTCACTTCAGTTTTACTGAATCCCTAGGACCTTCTTATTGACGATGAAACATAGAAATTACATCCGAATTTAATACAAAAGGCACAATGCCGACCTAAGTACAAAAGGACTGATACTCTAACGTTCTATGATTTCAACCTCTCCTGTGAGTCCAGTTTTAGATTCCGATGCTTCACTTCAGGTTTACTGTATCCCTTGGACCTTCTTATTGACGATGAAACACAGAATTTGCATCCGAATTTAATACAAAAGGCACAATGCCGACTTAAGTACAAGAGGACTGACACTTTAACTTTCTATGATTTGAACCTCACCTGGGAGTCGAGTTTTAAATTTCGATGCTTCACTTCAGGTTTACTGAATCCCTTGGACCTTCTTATTGACGATGAAACACAGAAATTTCATCCGAATTTAATACATAAGGCACAATGCCGACTTAAGTACAAGAGAACTGACACTCTAACTTTCTATGATTTGAACCTCTCCTGTGAGACCAGTTTTAGATTCCGATGCTTCACTTCAGGTTTACTGTATCCCTTGGACCTTCTTATTGACGATGAAACACAGGAATTGCATCCGAATTTAATACAAAAGGCACAATGCCGACATAAGTACAAGAGGACTGACACTCTAACTTTCTATGATTTGAACCTCTCCTGTGAGTCCAGTTTTAGATGCCGATGCTTCACTTCAGGTTTACTGTATCCCTCGGACCTTCTTATTGACGATGAAACACAGAAATTGCATCCGAATTTAATACAAAAGGCACAATGCCGACATAAGTACAAGAGGACTGACACTCTAACTTTCTATGATTTGAACCTCACCTGTGAGTCCAGTTTTAGATTCCGAGGCTTCACTTCAGATTTACTGTATCCCTTGGACCTTCTTATTGACGATGAAACACAGAAATTGCATCCGAATTTAATACAAAAGGCACAATGCTGACTTAAGTACAAGAGGACCGACATTCTAACTTTCTATGATTTGAACCACTCCTGTGAGTCCCGTGTTAGATTCCGATGCTTCACTTCAGGTTTACTGTATCCCTTGGACCTTCTTATAAACGATGAAACACAGAAATTACATCCGAATTTAATACAAAAGGCACAATGCCGACCTAAGTACAAGAGGACTGATACTCTAACTTTCTATGATTTGAACCTCTCCTGTGAGTCCAGTTTTGGATTCCGATGCTTCACTTCAGGTTTACTGTATCCCTTGGACCTTCTTATTGACGATGAAACACAGAATTTGCATCCGAATTTAATACAAAAGGCACAATTCCGACTTAAGTACAAGAGGACTGACACTCCAACTTTCTTTGATTTGAATCTCTCCTGTGATTCCAGTTTTAGATTCCGATGCTTCACTTCAGGTTTTCTGTATCCCTTGGACCTTCTTATTGACGATGAAACACAGAAATTGCATCCGAATTTAATACAAAAGGCACAATGCTGACTTAAGTACAAGAGGACTGACACTCAAACTTTCTATGATTTGAACCTCACCTGTGAGTCTAGTTTAAGATTCAGATGCTTCACTTCAGGTTTACTGTATACCTTGGACCTTCTTTTTGACGATGAAACACAGAAATTGGATCCGAATTTAATACAAAAGGCACAATGCCGACTTAAGTACAAGAGGACTGACACTCTAACTTTCTATGATATGAATATCTCCTGTGAGTACAATTGTAGATTCCGATGCTTCTCTTCAGGTTTACAGCATCCCTTGGACCTTCTTTTTGACGATGAAACACAGAAATTGCATCCGAATTTAATACAACAGGCACAATGCCGACTTAAGTACAAGAGGACTGGCACTCTAACTTTCTATGATTTGAGCCACTCCTGTGAGTCCAGTTATAGGTTTTGATGCTTCACTTCATGTTTACTGTATCCCTTCGACCTTCTTGTTGACGATGAAACACAGAAATTCCATCCGAATTTAATACAAAAGGCACAATGCCGTCTTAAGTACAAGAGGACTGACACTTTAACTTTCTATGATTAGAACCTCACCTGTGAGTCCAGTTTTAGATTTCGATGCTTCACTTCAGGTTTACCGAATCCCTTGGACCTTCTTATTGACGATGAAACACTGAAATTGCATCCGAATTTATACAAAATGCACAATGCAGACTTAAGTACAAGAGGACTGACACACTAACTTTCTACGATTTGAACCTCTCCTGTGAGTCCAGTTTTAGATTCCGATGCTTCACTTCAGGTTTACTGTATCCCTAGGATCTTCTTATTGACGATGAGACACAGAAATTACATACGAATTTAATACAAAAGGCACAATGAGGACTTAAGTACAAGAGGACTGACACTCTAACTTTCTATGATTTGAACCTCTCCTGTGAGTCCAGTTTTAGATTCCGATGCTTTACTTCAGGTTTACTGTATCCCTTGGACCTTCTTATTGACGATGAAACACAGAAATTGCATCCGAATTTAATACAAAAGGCACAATGCTGACTTAAGTACAAGAGGACTGACACTCTAAATTTCTATGATTTGAGCCACTCCTGTGAGTCAAGTGTTAGATTCCGATGCTTCACTTCAGGTTTAATGTATCCCTTCGACCTTCTTATAAACGATGAAACACAGAAATTACATCCGAATTTAATCCAAAAGGCACAATGCCGACCTATGTACAAGAGGACTGACACTCTAACTTTCTATGATTTGAACCTCTCCTGTGAGTCCAGTTTTAGATTCCGATGCTTCACTTCAGGTTTACTGTATCCCTTGGACCTTCTTATTGACGATGAAACACAGAATTTGCATCCGAATTTAATACAAAAAGCACAATGCCGACTTAAGTACAAGAGGACTGACACTCTAACTTTCTATGATTTGAACCTCTCCTGTGAGTCCGGTTTTCGATTCCGATGCTTCACTTCAGGTTTACTGTATCCCTTGGACCTTCTTATTGACGATGAAACACAGAATTTGCATCCGTATTTAATACAAAAGGCACAATGCTGACTTAAGTACAAGAGGACTGACACTCAAACTTTCTATGATTTGAACCTCACCTGTGAGTCCAGTTTAAGATTGCGATGCTTCACTTCAGGTTTACTGTATCCCTTGGACCTTCTTATTGACGATGAAACACAGAAATTGCATCCGAATTTAATACAAAAGGCACAATGCTGACTTAAGTACAAAAGGACTGACACTCTAAATTTCTATGATTTGAACCACTCCTGTGAGTCCCGTGTTAGATTCCGATGCTTCACTTCAGGTTTAATGTATCCCTTGGACCTTCTTATAAACGATGAAACACAGAAATTACATCCGAATTTAATCCAAAAGGCACAATGCCGTCCTATGTACAAGAGGACTGACACTCTAACTTTCTATGATTTGAACCTCTCCTGTGAGTCCAGTTTTAGATTCCGATGCTTTACTTCAGGTTTACTGTATCCCTTGGACCTTCTTATTGACGATGAAACACAGAATTTGCATCCGAATTTAATACAAAAGGCACAATGCCGACTTAAGTACAAGAGGACTGACACTATAACTTTCTATGATTTGAACCTCTCCTGTGAGTCCGGTTTTCGATTCCAATACTTCACTTCAGGTTTACTGTATCCCTTGGACCTTCTTATTGACGATGAAACACAGAAATTGCATCCGAATTTATTACAAAAGGCACAATACCGACTTAAGTACAAGAGGACTGACACTCTAACTTTCTATGATTTGAACCTCTCCTGTGAGTCCAGTTTTAGATTCCGATGCTTCACTTCAGGTTTACTGTATCCCTAGGACCTTCTTATTGACGATGAAACAACACAGAAATTGCATCCGGATTTCATACAAAAGGCACAATGCCGACTTAAGTACAAGAGGACTGACACTCTAACTTTCTATGATTTGAACCTCTCCTGTGAGTCCAGTTTTAGATTCCGATGCTTCACTTCAGTTTACTGTATCCCTTGGACCTTCTTATTGACGATGAAACACAGAAATTACATCCGAATTTAATACAAAAGGCACAATGCCGACCTAAGTACAAAAGGACTGATACTCTAACGTTCTATGATTTCAACCTCTCCTGTGAGTCCAGTTTTAGATTCCGATGCTTCACTTCAGGTTTACTGTATCCCTTGGACCTTCTTATTGACGATGAAACACTGAATTTGCATCCGAATTTAATACAAAAGGCAAAATGCCGACTTAAGTACAAGAGGACTGACACTTTAACTTTCTATGATTTGAACCTCACCTGGGAGTCGAGTTTTAAATTTCGATGCTTCACTTCAGGTTTACTGAATCCCTTGGACCTTCTTATTGACGATGAAACACAGAAATTTCATCCGAATTTAATACAAAAGGCACAATGCCGTCTTAAGTACAAGAGAACTGACACTCTAACTTTCTATGATTTGAACCTCTCCTGTGAGTCCAGTTTTAGATTCCGATGCTTCACTTCAGGTTTACTGTATCCCTTGGACCTTCTTATTGACGATGAAACACAGGAATTGCATCCGAATTTAATACAAAAGGCACAATGCCGACTTAAGTACAAGATGACTGACACTCTAACTTTCTATGATTTGAACCTCTCCTGTGAGTCCAGTTTTAGATGCCGCTGCTTCACTTCTGGTTTACTGTATCCCTCGGACCTTCTTATTGACGATGAAACACAGAAATTGCATCCGAATTTAATACAAAAGGCACAATGCCGACATAAGTACAAGAGGACTGACACTCTAACTTTCTATGATTTGAACCTCACCTGTGAGTCCAGTTTTAGATTCCGAGGCTTCACTTCAGATTTACTGTATCCCTTGGACCTTCTTATTGACGATGAAACACAGAAATTGCATCCGAATTTAATACAAAAGGCACAATGCTGACTTAAGTACAAGAGGACCGACATTCTAACTTTCTATGATTTGAACCACTCCTGTGAGTCCCGTGTTAGATTCCGATGCTTCACTTCAGGTTTACTGTATCCCTTGGACCTTCTTATAAACGATGAAACACAGAAATTACATCCGAATTTAATACAAAAGGCACAATGCCGACCTAAGTACAAGAGGACTGATACTCTAACTTTCTATGATTTGAACCTCTCCTGTGAGTCCAGTTTTGGATTCCGATGCTTCACTTCAGGTTTACTGTATCCCTTGGACCTTCTTATTGACGATGAAACACAGAATTTGCATCCGAATTTAATACAAAAGGCACAATTCCGACTTAAGTACAAGAGGACTGACACTCCAACTTTCTTTGATTTGAATCTCTCCTGTGATTCCAGTTTTAGATTCCGATGCTTCACTTCAGGTTTTCTGTATCCCTTGGACCTTCTTATTGACGATGAAACACAGAAATTGCATCCGAATTTAATACAAAAGGCACAATGCTGACTTAAGTACAAGAGGACTGACACTCAAACTTTCTATGATTTGAACCTCACCTGTGAGTCTAGTTTAAGATTCAGATGCTTCACTTCAGGTTTACTGTATACCTTGGACCTTCTTTTTGACGATGAAACACAGAAATTGGATCCGAATTTAATACAAAAGGCACAATGCCGACTTAAGTACAAGAGGACTGACACTCTAACTTTCTATGATATGAATATCTCCTGTGAGTACAATTGTAGATTCCGATGCTTCTCTTCAGGTTTACAGCATCCCTTGGACCTTCTTTTTGACGATGAAACACAGAAATTGCATCCGAATTTAATACAACAGGCACAATGCCGACTTAAGTACAAGAGGACTGGCACTCTAACTTTCTATGATTTGAGCCACTCCTGTGAGTCCAGTTATAGGTTTTGATGCTTCACTTCATGTTTACTGTATCCCTTCGACCTTCTTGTTGACGATGAAACACAGAAATTCCATCCGAATTTAATACAAAAGGCACAATGCCGTCTTAAGTACAAGAGGACTGACACTTTAACTTTCTATGATTAGAACCTCACCTGTGAGTCCAGTTTTAGATTTCGATGCTTCACTTCAGGTTTACCGAATCCCTTGGACCTTCTTATTGACGATGAAACACTGAAATTGCATCCGAATTTATACAAAATGCACAATGCAGACTTAAGTACAAGAGGACTGACACACTAACTTTCTACGATTTGAACCTCTCCTGTGAGTCCAGTTTTAGATTCCGATGCTTCACTTCAGGTTTACTGTATCCCTAGGATCTTCTTATTGACGATGAGACACAGAAATTACATACGAATTTAATACAAAAGGCACAATGAGGACTTAAGTACAAGAGGACTGACACTCTAACTTTCTATGATTTGAACCTCTCCTGTGAGTCCAGTTTTAGATTCCGATGCTTTACTTCAGGTTTACTGTATCCCTTGGACCTTCTTATTGACGATGAAACACAGAAATTGCATCCGAATTTAATACAAAAGGCACAATGCTGACTTAAGTACAAGAGGACTGACACTCTAAATTTCTATGATTTGAGCCACTCCTGTGAGTCAAGTGTTAGATTCCGATGCTTCACTTCAGGTTTAATGTATCCCTTCGACCTTCTTATAAACGATGAAACACAGAAATTACATCCGAATTTAATCCAAAAGGCACAATGCCGACCTATGTACAAGAGGACTGACACTCTAACTTTCTATGATTTGAACCTCTCCTGTGAGTCCAGTTTTAGATTCCGATGCTTCACTTCAGGTTTACTGTATCCCTTGGACCTTCTTATTGACGATGAAACACAGAATTTGCATCCGAATTTAATACAAAAAGCACAATGCCGACTTAAGTACAAGAGGACTGACACTCTAACTTTCTATGATTTGAACCTCTCCTGTGAGTCCGGTTTTCGATTCCGATGCTTCACTTCAGGTTTACTGTATCCCTTGGACCTTCTTATTGACGATGAAACACAGAATTTGCATCCGTATTTAATACAAAAGGCACAATGCTGACTTAAGTACAAGAGGACTGACACTCAAACTTTCTATGATTTGAACCTCACCTGTGAGTCCAGTTTAAGATTGCGATGCTTCACTTCAGGTTTACTGTATCCCTTGGACCTTCTTATTGACGATGAAACACAGAAATTGCATCCGAATTTAATACAAAAGGCACAATGCTGACTTAAGTACAAAAGGACTGACACTCTAAATTTCTATGATTTGAACCACTCCTGTGAGTCCCGTGTTAGATTCCGATGCTTCACTTCAGGTTTAATGTATCCCTTGGACCTTCTTATAAACGATGAAACACAGAAATTACATCCGAATTTAATCCAAAAGGCACAATGCCGTCCTATGTACAAGAGGACTGACACTCTAACTTTCTATGATTTGAACCTCTCCTGTGAGTCCAGTTTTAGATTCCGATGCTTTACTTCAGGTTTACTGTATCCCTTGGACCTTCTTATTGACGATGAAACACAGAATTTGCATCCGAATTTAATACAAAAGGCACAATGCCGACTTAAGTACAAGAGGACTGACACTATAACTTTCTATGATTTGAACCTCTCCTGTGAGTCCGGTTTTCGATTCCAATACTTCACTTCAGGTTTACTGTATCCCTTGGACCTTCTTATTGACGATGAAACACAGAAATTGCATCCGAATTTATTACAAAAGGCACAATACCGACTTAAGTACAAGAGGACTGACACTCTAACTTTCTATGATTTGAACCTCTCCTGTGAGTCCAGTTTTAGATTCCGATGCTTCACTTCAGGTTTACTGTATCCCTAGGACCTTCTTATTGACGATGAAACAACACAGAAATTGCATCCGGATTTCATACAAAAGGCACAATGCCGACTTAAGTACAAGAGGACTGACACTCTAACTTTCTATGATTTGAACCTCTCCTGTGAGTCCAGTTTTAGATTCCGATGCTTCACTTCAGGTTTACTGTATCCCTTGGACCTTCTTATTGACGATGAAACACAGAAATTACATCCGAATTTAATACAAAAGGCACAATGCCGACCTAAGTACAAAAGGACTGATACTCTAACGTTCTATGATTTCAACCTCTCCTGTGAGTCCAGTTTTAGATTCCGATGCTTCACTTCAGGTTTACTGTATCCCTTGGACCTTCTTATTGACGATGAAACACTGAATTTGCATCCGAATTTAATACAAAAGGCAAAATGCCGACTTAAGTACAAGAGGACTGACACTTTAACTTTCTATGATTTGAACCTCACCTGGGAGTCGAGTTTTAAATTTCGATGCTTCACTTCAGGTTTACTGAATCCCTTGGACCTTCTTATTGACGATGAAACACAGAAATTTCATCCGAATTTAATACAAAAGGCACAATGCCGTCTTAAGTACAAGAGAACTGACACTCTAACTTTCTATGATTTGAACCTCTCCTGTGAGTCCAGTTTTAGATTCCGATGCTTCACTTCAGGTTTACTGTATCCCTTGGACCTTCTTATTGACGATGAAACACAGGAATTGCATCCGAATTTAATACAAAAGGCACAATGCCGACTTAAGTACAAGATGACTGACACTCTAACTTTCTATGATTTGAACCTCTCCTGTGAGTCCAGTTTTAGATGCCGCTGCTTCACTTCAGGTTTACTGTATCCCTCGGACCTTCTTATTGACGATGAAACACAGAAATTGCATCCGAATTTAATACAAAAGGCACAATGCCGACATAAGTACAAGAGGACTGACACTCTAACTTTCTATGATTTGAACCTCACCTGTGAGTCCAGTTTTAGATTCCGAGGCTTCACTTCAGATTTACTGTATCCCTTGGACCTTCTTATTGACGATGAAACACAGAAATTGCATCCGAATTTAATACAAAAGGCACAATGCTGACTTAAGTACAAGAGGACCGACATTCTAACTTTCTATGATTTGAACCACTCCTGTGAGTCCCGTGTTAGATTCCGATGCTTCACTTCAGGTTTTCTGTATCCCTTGGACCTTCTTATTGACGATGAAACACAGAAATTGCATCCGAATTTAATACAAAAGGCACAATGCTGACTTAAGTACAAGAGGACTGACACTCAAACTTTCTATGATTTGAACCTCACCTGTGAGTCTAGTTTAAGATTCCGATGCTTCACTTCAGGTTTACTGTATACCTTGGACCTTCTTTTTGACGATGAAACACAGAAATTGGATCCGAATTTAATACAAAAGGCACAATGCCGACTTAAGTACAAGAGGACTGACACTCTAACTTTCTATGATATGAATATCTCCTGTGAGTACAATTGTAGATTCCGATGCTTCTCTTCAGGTTTACAGCATCCCTTGGACCTTCTTTTTGACGATGAAACACAGAAATTGCATCCGAATTTAATACAACAGGCACAATGCCGACTTAAGTACAAGATGACTGGCACTCTAACTTTCTATGATTTGAGCCACTCCTGTGAGTCCAGTTATAGATTTTGATGCTTCACTTCATGTTTACTGTATCCCTTCGACCTTCTTGTTGACGATGAAACACAGAAATTCCATCCGAATTTAATACAAAAGGCACAATGCCGTCTTAAGTACAAGAGGACTGACACTTTAACTTTCTATGATTTGAACCTCACCTGTGAGTCCAGTTTTAGATTTCGATGCTTCACTTCAGGTTTACCGAATCCCTTGGACCTTCTTATTGACGATGAAACACAGAAATTGCATCCGAATTTAATACAAAATGCACAATGCAGGCTTAAGTACAAGAGGACTGACACACTAACTTTCTACGATTTGAACCTCTCCTGTGAGTCCAGTTTTAGATTCCGATGCTTCACTTCAGGTTTACTGTATCCCTAGGATCTTCTTATTGACGATGAGACACAGAAATTGCATACGAATTTAATACAAAAGGCACAATGAGGACTTAAGTACAAGAGGCCTGACACTCTAACTTTCTATGATTTGAACCTCTCCTGTGAGTCCAGTTTTAGATTCCGATGCTTTACTTCAGGTTTACTGTATCCCTTGGACCTTCTTATTGACGATGAAACACAGAAATTGCATCCGAATTTAATACAAAAGGCACAATGCTGACTTAAGTACAAGAGGACTGACACTCTAAATTCCTATGATTTGAGCCACTCCTGTGAGTCAAGTGTTAGATTCCGATGCTTCACTTCAGGTTTAATGTATCCCTTGGACCTTCTTATAAACGGTGAAACACAGAAATTACATCCGAATTTAATCCAAAAGGCACAATGCCGACCTATGTACAAGAGGACTGACACTCTAACTTTCTATGATTTGAACCTCTCCTGTGAGTCGAGTTTTAGATTCCGATGCTTCACTTCAGGTTTACTGTATCCCTTGGACCTTCTTATTGACGATGAAACACAGAATTTGCATCCGAATTTAATACAAAAGGCACAATGCCGACTTAAGTACAAGAGGACGGACACTCTAACTTTCTATGATTTGAACCTCTCCTGTGAGTCCGGTTTTCGATTCCGATGCTTCACTTCAGGTTTACTGTATCCCTTGGACCTTCTTATTGACGATGAAACACAGAATTTGCATCCGAATTTAATACAAAAGGCACAATGCTGACTTAAGTACAAGAGGACTGACACTCAAACTTTCTATGATTTGAACCTCACCTGTGAGTCCAGTTTAAGATTGCGATGCTTCACTTCAGGTTTACTGTATCCCTTGGACCTTCTTATTGACGATGAAACACAGAAATTGCATCCGAATTTAATACAAAAGGCACAATGCTGACTTAAGTACAAAAGGACTGACACTCTAAATTTCTATGATTTGAACCACTCCTGTGAGTCCCGTGTTAGATTCCGATGCTTCACTTCAGGTTTAATGTATCCCTGGGACCTTCTTATAAACGATGAAACATAGAAATTACATCCGAATTTAATAAAAAAGGCACAATGCAGACCTAAGTACAAAAGGACTAATACTCTAACGTACTATGATTTCAATCTCTCCTGTGAGTCCAGTTTTAGATTCCGATGCTTCACTTCAGGTTTACTGTATCCCTTGGACCTTCTTATTGACGATGAAACACAGAATTTGCATCCGAATTTAATACAAAAGGCACAATGCCGACTTAAGTACAAGAGGACTGACACTCTAACTTTCTATGATTTGAACCTCTCCTGTGAGTCCGGTTTTCGATTCCGATACTTCACTTCAGGTTTTCTGTATCCCTTGGACCTTCTTATTGACGATGAAACACAGAAATTGCATCCGAATTTATTACAAAAGGCACAATACCGACTTAAGTACAAGAGGACTGACACTCTAACTTTCTATGATTTGAACCTCTCCTGTGAGTCCAGTTTTAGATTCCGATGCTTCACTTCAGGTTTACTGTATCCCTAGGACCTTCTTATTGACGATGAAACAACACAGAAATTGCATCCGGATTTCATACAAAAGGCACAATGCCGACTTAAGTACAAGAGGACTGACACTCTAACTTTCTTTGATTTGAACCTCTCCTCTGATTCCAGTTTTAGATTCCGATGCTTCACTTCAGGTTTTCTGTATCCCTTGGACCTTCTTATTGACGATGAAACACAGAAATTGCATCCGAATTTAATACAAAAGGCACAATGCCGACTTTACTACAAGAGGACTGACACTCTAAATTTCTATGATTTGAAACTCACCTGTAAGTGCAGTTTTAGATTTCGATGCTTCACTTCAGGTTTACTGAATCCCTTGGACCTTCTTATTGACGATGAAACACAGAAATTGCATCCGAATTTAATACAAAATGCACAATGCCGACTTAAGTACAAGAGGACTGACACTCTAAATTTCTATGATTTGAACCTCTCCTGTGAGTTCAGTTTTAGATTCCGATGCTTCACTTCAGGTTTACTGTATCCCTTGGACCTTCTTATTGGCGATGAAACACAGAAATTGCATACGAATTTAATACTAAATGCACAATGCCGACTTAAGTACAAGAGGACTGACACTCTAACATTCTATGATTTCAACCACTCCTGTGAGGCCAGTTATAGATTCCGATGCTTCACTTCAGTTTTACTGAATCCCTAGGACCTTCTTATTGACGATGAAACATAGAAATTACATCCGAATTTAATACAAAAGGCACAATGCCGACCTAAGTACAGAAGGACTGATACTCTAACGTTCTATGATTTCAACCTCTCCTGTGAGTCCAGTTTTAGATTCCGATGCTTCACTTCAGGTTTACTGTATCCCTTGGACCTTCTTATTGACGATGAAACACAGAATTTGCATCCGAATTTAATACAAAAGGCACAATGCCGACTTAAGTACAAGAGGACTGACACTTTAACTTTCTATGATTTGAACCTCACCTGGGAGTCGAGTTTTACATTTCGATGCTTCACTTCAGGTTTACTGAATCCCTTGGACCTTCTTATTGACGATGAAACACAGAAATTTCATCCGAATTTAATACAAAAGGCACAATGCCGACTTAAGTACAAGAGAACTGACACTCTAACTTTCTATGATTTGAACCTCTCCTGTGAGTCCAGTTTTAGATTCCGATGCTTCACTTCAGGTTTACTGTATCCCTTGGACCTTCTTATTGACGATGAAACACAGGAATTGCATCCGAATTTAATACAAAAGGCACAATGCCGACTTAAGTACAAGAGGACTGACACTCTAACTTTCTATGATTTGAACCTCTCCTGTGAGTCCAGTTTTAGATGCCGATGCTTCACTTCAGGTTTACTGTATCCCTCGGACCTTCTTATTGACGATGAAACACAGAAATTGCATCCGAATTTAATACAAAAGGCACAATGCCGACATAAGTACAAGAGGACTGACACTCTAACTTTCTATGATTTGAACCTCACCTGTGAGTCCAGTTTTAGATTCCGAGGCTTCACTTCAGATTTACTGTATCCCTTGGACCTTCTTATTGACGATGAAACACAGAAATTGCATCCGAATTTAATACAAAAGGCACAATGCTGACCTAAGTACAAGAGGACCGACATTCTAACTTTCTATGATTTGAACCACTCCTGTGAGTCCCGTGTTAGATTCCGATGCTTCACTTCAGGTTTACTGTATCCCTTGGACCTTCTTATAAACGATGAAACACAGAAATTACATCCGAATTTAATACAAAAGGCACAATGCCGACCTAAGTACAAGAGGACTGATACTCTAACTTTCTATGATTTGAACCTCTCCTGTGAGTCCAGTTTTAGATTCCGATGCTTCACTTCAGGTTTACTGTATCCCTTGGACCTTCTTATTGACGATGAAACACAGAATTTGCATCCGAATTTAATACAAAAGGCACAATTCCGACTTAAGTACAAGAGGACTGACACTCCAACTTTCTTTGATTTGAATCTCTCCTGTGATTCCAGTTTTAGATTCCGATGCTTCACTTCAGGTTTTCTGTATCCCTTGGACCTTCTTATTGACGATGAAACACAGAAATTGCTTCCGAATTTAATACAAAAGGCACAATGCTGACTTAAGTACAAGAGGACTGACACTCAAACTTTCTATGATTTGAACCTCACCTGTGAGTCTAGTTTAAGATTCTGATGCTTCACTTCAGGTTTACTGTATACCTTGGATTTTCTTATTGACGATGAAACACAGAAATTGGATCCGAATTTAATACAAAAGGCACAATGCCGACTTAAGTACAAGAGGACTGACACTCTAACTTTCTATGATATGAATATCTCCTGTGAGTACAATTGTAGATTCCGATGCTTCTCTTCAGGTTTACAGCATCCCTTGGACCTTATTTTTGACGATGAAACACAGAAATTGCATCCGAATTTAATACAACAGGCACAATGCCGACTTAAGTACAAGAGGACTGGCACTCTAACTTTCTATGATTTGAGCCACTCCTGTGAGTCCAGTTATAGATTTTGATGCTTCACTTCATGTTTACTGTATCCCTTCGACCTTCTTGTTGACGATGAAACACGGAAATTCCATCCGAATTTAATACAAAAGGCACAATGCCGTCTTAAGTACAAGAGGACTGACACTTTAACTTTCTATGATTTGAACCTCACCTGTGAGTCCAGTTTTAGATTTCGATGCTTCACTTCAGGTTTACCGAATCCCTTGGACCTTCTTATTGACGATGAAACACAGAAATTGCATCCGAATTTAATACAAAATGCACAATGCAGACATAAGTACAAGAGGACTGACACACTAACTTTCTACGATTTGAACCTCTCCTGTGAGTCCAGTTTTAGATTCCGATGCTTCACTTCAGGTTTACTGTATCCCTAGGATCTTCTTATTGACGATGAGCCACAGAAATTGCATACGAATTTAATTCAAAAGGCACAATGAGGACTTAAGTACAAGAGGACTGACACTCTAACTTTCTATGATTTGATCTCTCCTGTGAGTCCAGTTTTAGATTCCGATGCTTTACTTCAGGTTTACTGTATCCCTTGGACCTTCTTATTGACGATGAAACACAGAAATTGCATCCGAATTTAATACAAAAGGCACAATGCTGACTTAAGTACAAGAGGACTGACACTCTAAATTTCTATGATTTGAGCCACTCCTGTGAGTCAAGTGTTAGATTCCGATGCTTCACTTCAGGTTTAATGTATCCCTTGGACCTTCTTATAAACGATGAAACACAGAAATTACATCCGAATTTAATCCAAAAGGCACAATGCCGACCTATGTACAAGAGGACTGACACTCTAACTTTCTATGATTTGAACCTCTCCTGTGAGTCCAGTTTTAGATTCCGATGCTTCACTTCAGGTTTACTGTATCCCTTGGACCTTCTTATTGACGATGAAACACAGAATTTGCATCCGAACTTAATACAAAAGGCACAATGCCGACTTAAGTACAAGAGGACTGACACTCTAACTTTCTATGATTTGAACCTCTCCTGTGAGTCCGGTTTTCGATTCCGATGCTTCACTTCAGGTTTACTGTATCCCTTGGACCTTCTTATTGACGATGAAACACAGAATTTGCATCCGAATTTAATACAAAAGGCACAATGCTGACATAAGTACAAGAGGACTGACACTCAAGCTTTCTATGATTTGAACCTCACCTGTGAGTCCAGTTTAAGATTCCGATGCTTCACTTCAGGTTTACTGAATACCTTGGACCTTCTTATTGACGATGAAACACAGAAATTGCATCCGAATTTAATACAAAAGGCACAATGCCGACTTAAGTACAAGAGGACTGACACTCTAACTTTCTATGATATGAACATCTCCTGTGAGTACAATTTTATATTCCGATGCTTCACTTCAGGTTTACAGCATCCCTTGGACCTTCTTATTGACGATGAAACACAGAAATTGCATCCGAATTTAATACAAAAGGCACAATGCCGACTTTACTACAAGAGGACTGACACTCTAAATTTCTATGATTTGAAACTCACCTGTAAGTGCAGTTTTAGTTTTCGATGCTTCACTTCAGGTTTACTGAATCCCTTGGACCTTCTTATTGACGATGAAACACAGAAATTGCATCCGAATTTAATACAAAATGCACAATGCCGACTTAAGTACAAGAGGACTGACACTCTAAATTTCTATGATTTGAACCTCTCCTGTGAGTTCAGTTTTAGATTCCGATGCTTCACTTCAGGTTTACTGTATCCCTTGGACCTTCTTATTGGCGATGAAACACAGAAATTGCATACGAATTTAATACTAAATGCACAATGCCGACTTAAGTACAAGAGGACTGACACTCTAACATTCTATGATTTCAACCACTCCTGTGAGGCCAGTTATAGATTCCGATGCTTCACTTCAGTTTTACTGAATCCCTAGGACCTTCTTATTGACGATGAAACATAGAAATTACATCCGAATTTAATACAAAAGGCACAATGCCGACCTAAGTACAGAAGGACTGATACTCTAACGTTCTATGATTTCAACCTCTCCTGTGAGTCCAGTTTTAGATTCCGATGCTTCACTTCAGGTTTACTGTATCCCTTGGACCTTCTTATTGACGATGAAACACAGAATTTGCATCCGAATTTAATACAAAAGGCACAATGCCGACTTAAGTACAAGAGGACTGACACTTTAACTTTCTATGATTTGAACCTCACCTGGGAGTCGAGTTTTACATTTCGATGCTTCACTTCAGGTTTACTGAATCCCTTGGACCTTCTTATTGACGATGAAACACAGAAATTTCATCCGAATTTAATACAAAAGGCACAATGCCGACTTAAGCACAAGAGAACTGACACTCTAACTTTCTATGATTTGAACCTCTCCTGTGAGTCCAGTTTTAGATTCCGATGCTTCACTTCAGGTTTACTGTATCCCTTGGACCTTCTTATTGACGATGAAACACAGGAATTGCATCCGAATTTAATACAAAAGGCACAATGCCGACTTAAGTACAAGAGGACTGACACTCTAACTTTCTATGATTTGAACCTCTCCTGTGAGTCCAGTTTTAGATGCCGATGCTTCACTTCAGGTTTACTGTATCCCTCGGACCTTCTTATTGACGATGAAACACAGAAATTGCATCCGAATTTAATACAAAAGGCACAATGCCGACATAAGTACAAGAGGACTGACACTCTAACTTTCTATGATTTGAACCTCACCTGTGAGTCCAGTTTTAGATTCCGAGGCTTCACTTCAGATTTACTGTATCCCTTGGACCTTCTTATTGACGATGAAACACAGAAATTGCATCCGAATTTAATACAAAAGGCACAATGCTGACCTAAGTACAAGAGGACCGACATTCTAACTTTCTATGATTTGAACCACTCCTGTGAGTCCCGTGTTAGATTCCGATGCTTCACTTCAGGTTTACTGTATCCCTTGGACCTTCTTATAAACGATGAAACACAGAAATTACATCCGAATTTAATACAAAAGGCACAATGCCGACCTAAGTACAAGAGGACTGATACTCTAACTTTCTATGATTTGAACCTCTCCTGTGAGTCCAGTTTTAGATTCCGATGCTTCACTTCAGGTGTACTGTATCCCTTGGACCTTCTTATTGACGATGAAACACAGAATTTGCATCCGAATTTAATACAAAAGGCACAATTCCGACTTAAGTACAAGAGGACTGACACTCCAACTTTCTTTGATTTGAATCTCTCCTGTGATTCCAGTTTTAGATTCCGATGCTTCACTTCAGGTTTTCTGTATCCCTTGGACCTTCTTATTGACGATGAAACACAGAAATTGCATCCGAATTTAATACAAAAGGCACAATGCTGACTTAAGTACAAGAGGACTGACACTCAAACTTTCTATGATTTGAACCTCACCTGTGAGTCTAGTTTAAGATTCTGATGCTTCACTTCAGGTTTACTGTATACCTTGGACCTTCTTATTGACGATGAAACACAGAAATTGGATCCGAATTTAATACAAAAGGCACAATGCCGACTTAAGTACAAGAGGACTGACACTCTAACTTTCTATGATATGAATATCTCCTGTGAGTACAATTGTAGATTCCGATGCTTCTCTTCAGGTTTACAGCATCCCTTGGACCTTCTTTTTGACGATGAAACACAGAAATTGCATCCGAATTTAATACAACAGGCACAATGCCGACTTAAGTACAAGAGGACTGGCACTCTAACTTTCTATGATTTGAGCCACTCCTGTGAGTCCAGTTATAGATTTTGATGCTTCACTTCATGTTTACTGTATCCCTTCGACCTTCTTGTTGACGATGAAACACGGAAATTCCATCCGAATTTAATACAAAAGGCACAATGCCGTCTTAAGTACAAGAGGACTGACACTTTAACTTTCTATGATTTGAACCTCACCTGTGAGTCCAGTTTTAGATTTCGATGCTTCACTTCAGGTTTACCGAATCCCTTGGACCTTCTTATTGACGATGAAACACAGAAATTGCATCCGAATTTAATACAAAATGCACAATGCAGACATAAGTACAAGAGGACTGACACACTAACTTTCTACGATTTGAACCTCTCCTGTGAGTCCAGTTTTAGATTCCGATGCTTCACTTCAGGTTTACTGTATCCCTAGGATCTTCTTATTGACGATGAGCCACGGAAATTGCATACGAATTTAATACAAAAGGCACAATGAGGACTTAAGTACAAGAGGACTGACACTCTAACTTTCTATGATTTGAACCTCTCCTGTGAGTCCAGTTTTAGATTCCGATGCTTTACTTCAGGTTTACTGTATCCCTTGGACCTTCTTATTGACGATGAAACACAGAAATTGCATCCGAATTTAATACAAAAGGCACAATGCTGACTTAAGTACAAGAGGACTGACACTCTAAATTTCTATGATTTGAGCCACTCCTGTGAGTCAAGTGTTAGATTCCGATGCTTCACTTCAGGTTTAATGTATCCCTTGGACCTTCTTATAAACGATGAAACACAGAAATTACATCCGAATTTAATCCAAAAGGCACAATGCCGACCTATGTACAAGAGGACTGACACTCTAACTTTCTATGATTTGAACCTCTCCTGTGAGTCCAGTTTTAGATTCCGATGCTTCACTTCAGGTTTACTGTATCCCTTGGACCTTCTTATTGACGATGAAACACAGAATTTGCATCCGAACTTAATACAAAAGGCACAATGCCGACTTAAGTACAAGAGGACTGACACTCTAACTTTCTATGATTTGAACCTCTCCTGTGAGTCCGGTTTTCGATTCCGATGCTTCACTTCAGGTTTACTGTATCCCTTGGACCTTCTTATTGACGATGAAACACAGAATTTGCATCCGAATTTAATACAAAAGGCACAATGCTGACTTAAGTACAAGAGGACTGACACTCAAGCTTTCTATGATTTGAACCTCACCTGTGAGTCCAGTTTAAGATTCCGATGCTTCACTTCAGGTTTACTGAATACCTTGGACCTTCTTATTGACGATGAAACACAGAAATTGCATCCGAATTTAATACAAAAGGCACAATGCCGACTTAAGTACAAGAGGACTGACACTCTAACTTTCTATGATATGAACATCTCCTGTGAGTACAATTTTAGATTCCGATGCTTCACTTCAGGTTTACAGCATCCCTTGGACCTTCTTATTGACGATGAAACACAGAAATTGCATCCGAATTTAATACAACAGGCACAATGCCGACTTAAGTACAAGAGGACTGGCACTCTAACTTTCTATGATTTGAGCCACTCCTGTGAGTCCAGTTATAGATTTTGATGCTTCACTTCATGTTTACTGTATCCCTTCGACCTTCTTATTGACGATGAAACACAGAAATTCCATCCGAATTTAATACAAAAGGCACAATGCCGTCTTAAGTAAAAGAGGACTGACACTTTAACTTTCTGTGATTTGAACCTCACCTGTGAGTCCAGTTTTAGATTTCGATGCTTCACTTCAGGTTTACCGAATCCCTTGGACCTTCTTATTGACGATGAAACACAGAAATTGCATCCGAATTTAATACAAAATGCACAATGCCGACTTAAGTACAAGAGGACTGACACACTAACTTTCTACGATTTGAACCTCCCCTGTGAGTCCAGTTTTAGATTCCGATGCTTCACTTCAGGTTTACTGTATCCCTAGGATCTTCTTATTGACGATGAAACACAGAAATTGCATACGAATTTAATACAAAAGGCACAATGAGGACTTAAGTACAAGAGGACTGACACTCTAACTTTCTATGATTTGAACCTCTCCTGTGAGTCCAGTTTTAGATTCCGATGCTTTACTTCAGGTTTACTATATCCCTTTAACCTTCTTATTGACGATGAAACATAGAAATTGCATCCGAATTTAATACAAAAGGCACAATGCTGACTTAAGTACAAAAGGACTGACACTCTAAATTGCTATGATTTGAACCGCTCCTGTGACTCCCGTGTTAGATTCCGATGCTTCACTTCAGGTTTAATGTATCCCTTGGACCTTCTTATAAACGATGAAACACAGAAATTACATCCGAATTTAATCCAAAAGGCACAATGCCGACCTATGTACAAGAGGACTGACACTCTAACTTTCTATGATTTGAACCTCTCCTGTGAGTCCAGTTTTAGATTCCGATGCTTTACTTCAGGTTTACTGTATCCCTTGGACCTTCTTATTGACGATGAAACACAGAATTTGCATCCGAATTTAATACAAAAGGCACAATGCTGACTTAAGTACAAGAGGACTGACACTCAAACTTTCTATGATTTGAACCTCACCTGTGAGTCTAGTTTAAGATTCCGATGCTTCACTTCAGGTTTACTGTATACCTTGGACTTTCTTATTGACGATGAAACACAGAAATTGGATCCGAATTTAATACAAAAGGCACAATGCCGACTTAAGTACAAGAGGACTGACACTCTAACTTTCTATGATATGAATATCTCCTGTGAGTACAATTGTAGATTCCGATGCTTCTCTTCAGGTTTACAGCATCCCTTGGACCTTCTTTTTGACGATGAAACACAGAAATTGCATCCGAATTTAATACAACAGGCACAATGCCGACTTAAGTACAAGAGGACTGGCACTCTAACTTTCTATGATTTGAGCCACTCCTGTGAGTCCAGTTATAGATTTTGATGCTTCACTTCATGTTTACTGTATCCCTTCGACCTTCTTGTTGACGATGAAACACAGAAATTCCATCCGAATTTAATACAAAAGGCACAATGCCATCTTAAGTACAAGAGGACTGACACTTTAACTTTCTATGATTTGAACCTCACCTGTGAGTCCAGTTTTAGATTTCGATGCTTCACTTCAGGTTTACCGAATCCCTTGGACCTTCTTATTGACGATGAAACACAGAAATTGCATCCGAATTTAATACAAAATGCACAAATCAGACTTAAGAACAAAAGGACTGACACACTAACTTTCTACGATTTGAACCTCTCCTGTGAGTCCAGTTTTAGATTCCGATGCTTCACTTCAGGTTTACTGTATCCCTAGGATCTTCTTATTGACGATGAGACACAGAAATTGCATACGAATTTAATACAAAAGGCACAATTAGGACTTAAGTACAAGAGGACTGACACTCTAACTTTCTATGATTTGAACCTCTCCTGTGAGTCAAGTGTTAGATTCCGATGCTTCACTTCAGGTTTAATGTATCCCTTGGACCTTCTTATAAACGATGAAACACAGAAATTACATCCGAATTTAATCCAAAAGGCACAATGCCGACCTATGTACAAGAGGACTGACACTCTAACTTTCTATGATTTGAACCTCTCCTGTGAGTCCAGTTTTAGATTCCGATGCTTCACTTCAGGTTTACTGTATCCCTTGGACCTTCTTATTGACGATGAAACACAGAATTTGCATCCGAATTTAATACAAAAGGCACAATGCCGACTTAAGTACTAGGGGACTGACACTCTAACTTTCTATGATTTGAACCTCTCCTGTGAGTCCGGTTTTCGATTCCGATGCTTCACTTCAGGTTTACTGTATCCCTTGGACCTTCTTATTGACGATGAAACACAGTAATTGCATCCGAATTTAATACAAAATGCACAATGCCGACTTAAGTACAAGAGGACTGACACTCTAACTTTCTATGATGTGAACCTCTCCTGTGAGTCCAGTTTTAGATTCCGATGCTTCACTTCAGGTTTACTGTATCCCTAGGACCTTCTTATTGACGATGAAAAAACACAGAAACTGCATCCGGATTTCATACAAAAGGCACAATGCCGACTTAAGTACAAGAGGACTGACACTCTAACTTTCTTTGATTTGAACCTCTCCTGGGTTTCCAGTTTTAGATTCCGATGCTTCACTTCAGGTTTACTGTATCCCTTGGACCTTCTTATTGACGATGAAACACAGAAATTGCATCCGAATTTAATACAAAAGGCACAATGCTGACTTAAGTACAAGAGGACTGACACTCTAAATTTCTATGATTTGAACCACTCCTGTGAGTCCCGTGTTAGATTCCGATGCTTCACTTCAGGTTTGATGTATCCCTTGGTCCTTCTTATAAACGATGAAACACAGGAATTACATCGGAATTTAATCCAAAAGGCACAATGCCGACCTATGTACAAGAGGTCGGACACTCTAACTTTCTATGATTTGAACCTCACCTGTGAGTCCAGTTTAAGATTCCGATGCTTCACTTCAGGTTTACTGTGTACCTTGGACCTTCTTATTGACGATGAAACACAGAAATTGCATCCGAATTTAATACAAAAGGCACAATGCCGACTTAAGTACAAGAGGACTGACACTCTAACTTTCTATGATATGAACATCTCCTGTGAGTACAATTTTAGATTCCGATGCTTCACTTCAGGTTTACAGCATCCCTTGGACCTTCTTATTGACGATGAAACACAGAAATTGCATCCGAATTTAATACAAAAGGCACAATGCCGACTTAAGTACAAGAGGACTGACACTCTAACTTTCTATGATTTGAACCACTCCTGTGAGTCCAGTTTAAGATTCCGATGCTTCACTTCAGGTTTACTGTGTACCTTGGACCTTCTTATTGACGATGAAACACAGAAATTGCATCCGAATTTAATACAAAAGGCACAATGCCGACTTAAGTACAAGAGGACTGACACTCTAACTTTCTATGATATGAACATCTCCTGTGAGTACAATTTTAGATTCCGATGCTTCACTTCAGGTTTACAGCATCCCTTGGACCTTCTTATTGACGATGAAACACAGAAATTGCATCCGAATTTAATACAAAAGGCACAATGCTGACTTAAGTACAAGAGGACTGACACTCTAAATTTCTATGATTTGAACCACTCCTGTGAGTCCCGTGTTAGATTCCGATGCTTCACTTCAGGTTTGATGTATCCCTTGGACCTTCTTATAAACGATGAAACACAGGAATTACATCGGAATTTAATCCAAAAGGCACAATGCCGACCTATGTACAAGAGGTCGGACACTCTAACTTTCTATGATTTGAACCTCACCTGTGAGTCCAGTTTAAGATTCCGATGCTTCACTTCAGGTTTACTGTGTACCTTGGACCTTCTTATTGACGATGAAACACAGAAATTGCATCCGAATTTAATACAAAAGGCACAATGCCGACTTAAGTACAAGAGGACTGACACTCTAACTTTCTATGATATGAACATCTCCTGTGAGTACAATTTTAGATTCCGATGCTTCACTTCAGGTTTCCAGCATCCCTTGGACCTTCTTATTGACGATGAAACACAGAAATTGCATCCGAATTTAATACAACAGGCACAATGCCGACTTAAGTACAAGAGGACTGGCACTCTAACCTTCTATGATTTGAGCGACTCCTGTGAGTCCAGTTATAGATTTTGATGCTTCACGTCATTTTTAGTGTATCCCTTCGACCTTCTTATTGACGATGAAACACAGAAATTGCATCCGAATTTAATACAAAAGGCACAATGCCGTCTTAAGTACAAGAGGACTGACACTTTAACTTTCTATGATTTGAACCTCACCCGTGAGTCCAGTTTTAGATTTCGATGCTTCACTTCAGGTTTACTGAATCCCATGGACCTTCTTATTGACGATGAAACACAGAAATTGCATCCGAATTTAATACAAAATGCACAATGCCGACTTAAGTACAAGATGACTGACACACTAACTTTCTACGATTTGAACCCCTCCTGTGAGTCCAGTTATAGATTCCGATGCTTCACTTCAGGTTGACTGTATCCCTAGGATCTTCGTATTGACGATGAAACACAGAAATTGCATACGAATTTAATACAAAAGGCACAATGCAGACTTAAGTGCAAGAGGACTGACACTCTAACTTTCTATGATTTGAACCTCTCCTGTGAGTCCAGTTTTAGATTTCGAGGCTTCACTTCAGATTTACTGTATCCCTTGGACCTTCTAATTGACGATGAAACACAGAAATTGCATCCGAATTTAATACAAAAGGCACAATGCCGACTTAAGTACAAGAGGACTGACACTCTAACTTTCTATGATTTGAACCTCTCCTGTGAATCCAGTTTTAGATTCCGATGCTTCACTTCAGGTTTACTGTATCCCTTGGACCTTCTTATTGACGATGTAACACAGAATTTGCATCCGAATTTAATACAAAAGGCACAATGCCGACTTAAGTACAAGAGGACTGACACTCTAACTTTCTATGATTTGAACCTCTCCTGTGAGTCCGGTTTTCGATTCCGATGCTTCACTTCAGGTTTACTGTATCCCTTGGACCTTCTTATTGACGATGAAACACAGAAATTGCATCCGAATTTAATACAAAAGGCACAATGCCGACTTAAGTACAAGAGGACTGACACTCTAACTTTCTATGATTTGAACCACTCCTGTGAGTCCAGTTTAAGATTCCGATGCTTCACTTCAGGTTTACTGTATCCCTTGGACCTTCTTATTGACGATGAAACACAGAAATTGCATCCGAATTTAATACAACAGGGACAATGCCGACTAAAGTACAAGAGGACTGACACTATAACTTTCTATGATTTGAGCCACTCCTGTGAGTCCAGTTTTAGATGCCGAGGCTACACTTCACGTTTACTGTATCCCTCGGACCTTCTTATTGACGATGAAACACAGAAGTTGCATCCGAATTTAATACAAAAGGCACAATGCCGACTTAAGTACAAGAGGACTGACACTTTAACTTTCTATGACTTGAACCTCACCTGTGAGTCGAGTTTTAGATTTCGATGCTTCACTTCAGGTTTACTGAATCCCTTGGACCTTCTTATTGACGATGAAACACAGAAATTGCATCGAATTTAATACAAAAGGCACAATGCCGACTTAAGTACAAGAGGACTGACACTCTAACTTTCTATGATTTGAACCTCTCCTGTGAGTCCAGTTTTAGATTCCGATGCTTCACTTCAGGTTTACTGAATCCCTTGGACCTTCTTATTGACGATGAAACACAGGAATTGCATCCGAATTTAATACAAAAGGCACAATGCCAACTTAAGTACAAGAGGACTGACACTCTAACTTTCTATGATTTGAACCTCTCCTGTGAGTCCAGTTTTAGATGCCGATGCTTCACTTCAGGTTTACTGTATCCCTCGGACCTTCTTATTCACGATGAAACACAGAAATTGCATCCGAATTTAATACAAAAGGCACAATGCCGACATAAGTACAAGAGGACTGACACTCTAACTTTCTATGATTTGAACCTCTCCTGTGAGTCCAGTTTTAGATTCCGAGGCTTCACTTCAGATTTACTGTATCCCTTGGACCTTCTTATTGACGATGAAACACAGAAATTGCATCCGAAGTTAATACAAAAGGCACAATGCTGACTTAAGTACAAGAGGACCGACATTCTAACTTTCTATGATTTGAACCACTCCTGTGAGTCCCGTGTTAGATTCCAATGCTTCACTTCAGGTTTACTGTATCCTTCGGACCTTCTTATAAACGATGAAACACAGAAATTACATCCGAATTTAATACAAAAGGCACAATGCCGACCTAAGTACAAGAGGACTTATACTCTAACTTTCTATGATTTGAACCTCTCCTGTGAGTCCAGTTTTAGATTCCGATGCTTCACTTCAGGTTTACTGTATCCCTTGGACCTTCTTATTGACGATGAAACACAGAATTTGCATCCGAATTGAATACAAAAGGCACAATGCCGACATAAGTACAAAAGGACTGTCACTCTAACTTTCTATGATTTGAACCTCTCCTGTGAGTCCAGTTTTCGATTCCGATGCTTCACTTCAGGTTTACTGTATCCCTTGGACCTTCTTATTGACGATGAAACACAGAAATTGCATCCGAATTTAATACAAAAGGCACAATTCCGACTTAAGTACAAGAGGACTGACACTCCAGCTTTCTTTGATTTGAATCTCCCCTGTGATTCCAGTTTTAGATTTCATTGCTTCACCTCAGGTTTTCTGTATCCCTTGGACCTTCCTATTGACGATGAAACACAGAAATTGCATCCGAATTTAATACAAAAGGCACAATGCTGACTTAAGTACAAGAGGACTGACACTCAAACTTTCTATGATTTGAACCTCACCTGTGAGTCCAGTTTAAGATTCCGATGCTTCACTTCAGGTTTACTGTATACCTTGGACCTTCTTATTAACGATGAAACACAGAAATTGCATCCGAATTTAATAGAAAAGGCACAATGCCGACTTAAGTACAAGAGGACTGACACTCTAACTTTCTGTGATATGAACATCTCCTGTGAGTACAATTTTAGATTCCGATGCTTCACTTCAGGTTTACAGCATCCCTTGGACCTTCTTATTGACGATGAAACACAGAAATTGCATCCGAATTTAATACAACAGGCACAATGCCGACTTAAGTACAAGAGGACTGGCACTCTAACTTTCTATGATTTGAGCGACTCCTGTGAGTCCAGTTATGGATTTTGATGCTTCACTTCATTTTTAGTGTATCCCTTGGACCTTCTTATTGACGATGAAACACAGAAATTGCATCCGAATTTAATACAAAAGGCACAATGCCGTCTTAAGTACAAGAGGACTGACACTTTAACTTTCTATGATTTGAACCTCACCTGTGAGTCCAGTTTTAGATTTCGATGCTTCACTTCAGGTTTACTGAATCCCTTGGACCTTCTTATTGACGATGAAACACAGAAATTGCATCCGAATTTAATACAAAATGCACAATGCCGACTTAAGTACAAGAGGACTGACACACTAACTTTCTACGATATGAACCTCTCCTGTGAGTCCAGTTTTAGATTCCGATGCTTCACTTCAGGTTTACTGTGTCCCTAGGATCTTCTTATTGACGATGAAACACAGAAATTGCATACGAATTTAATACAAAAGGCACAATGCCGACTTAAGTACAAGAGGACTGACACTCTAACTTTCTATGATTTGAACCTCTCCTGTGAGTCCAGTTTTGGATTCCGATGCTTCACTTCTGGTTTACTGTATGCCTTGGACATTCTTATTGACGATGAAACACAGAAATTGCATCCGAATTTAATACAAAAGGCACAATGCTGACTTAAGTACAAGACGACTGACACTCTAAATTTCTATGATTTGAACCACTCCTGTGAGTCCAGTTTTAGATGCCGATGCTTCACTTCAGGTTTACTGTATCCCTCGGACCTTCTTATTCACGATGAAACACAGAAATTGCATCCGAATTTAATACAAAAGGCACAATGCCGACATAAGTACAAGGGGACTGACACTCTAACTTTCTATGATTTGAACCTCTCCTGTGAGTCCAGTTTTAGATTCCGAGGCTTCACTTCAGATTTACTGTATCCCTTGGACCTTCTTATTGACGATGAAACACAGAAATTGCATCCGAATTTAATACAAAAGGCACAATGTTGACTTAAGTACAGGAGGACCGACATTCTAACTTTCTATGATTTGAACCACTCCTGTGAGTCCCGTGTTAGATTCCGATGCTTCACTTCAGGTTTACTGTATCCCTTGGACCTTCTTATAAACGATGAAACACAGAAATTACATCCGAATTTAATACAAAAGGCACAATGCCGACCTAAGTACAAGAGGACTGATACTCTAACTTTCTATGATTTGAACCTCTCCTGTGAGTCCAGTTTTAGATTCCGATGCTTTACTTGAGGATTACTGTATCCCTTGGACCTTCTTATTGACGATGAAACACAGAATTTGCATCCGAATTTAATACAAAAGGCACAATGCCGACATAAGTACAAAAGGACTGTCACTCTAACTTTCTATGATTTGAACCTCTCCTGTGAGTCCAGTTTTCGATTCCGATGCTTCACTTCAGGTTTACTGTATCCCTTGGACCTTCTTATTGACGATGAAACACAGAAATTGCATCCGAATTTAATACAAAAGGCACAATTCCGACTTAAGTACAAGAGGACTGACACTCCAGCATTCTTTGATTTGAATCTCCCCTGTGATTCCAGTTTTAGATTTCGATGCTTCACCTCAGGTTTTCTGTATCCCTTGAACCTTCTTATTGACGATGAAACACAGAAATTGCATCCGAATTTAATACAAAAGGCACAATGCTGACTTAAGTACAAGAGGACTGACACTCAAACTTTCTATGATTTGAACCTCACCTGTGAGTCCAGTTTAAGATTCCGATGCTTAACTTCAGGTTTACTGTATACCTTGGACCTTCTTATTAACGATGAAACACAGAAATTGCATCCGAATTTAATCCAAAAGGCACAATGCCGACTTAAGTACAAGAGGACTGACACTCCAACTTTCTATGATATGAACATCTCCTGTGAGTACAATTTTAGATTCCGACGCTTCACTTCAGGTTTATAGCATCCCTTGGACCTTCTTATTGACGATGAAACACAGAAATTGCATCCGAATTTAATACAACAGGCACAATGCCGACTTAAGTACAAGAGGACTGGCACTCTAACTTTCTATGATTTGAGCGACTCCTGTGAGTCCAGTTATAGATTTTGATGCTTCACTTCATTTTTAGTGTATCCCTTCGACCGTCTTATTGACGATGAAACACTGATATTGCATCCGAATGTAATACAAAAGGCACAATGCCGTCTTAAGTACAAGAGGACTGACACTTTAACTTTCTATGATTTGAACCTCACCTGTGAGTCCAGTTTTAGATTTCGATGCTTCACTTCAGGTTTACTGAATCCCTTGGACCTTCTTATTGACGATGAAACACAGAAATTGCATCCGAATTTAATACAAAATGCACAATGCCGACTTAAGTACAAGAGGACTGACACACTAACTTTCTACGATATGAACCTCTCCTGTGAGTCCAGTTTTAGATTCCGATGCTTCACTTCAGGATTACTGTATCCCTAGGATCTTCTTATTGACGATGAAACACAGAAATTGCATACGAATTTAATACAAAAGGCACAATGCCGACTTAAGTACAAGAGGACTGACACTCTAACTTTCTATGATTTGAACCTCTCCTGTGAGTCCAGTTTTGGATTCCGATGCTTTACTTCAGGTTTACTGTATGCCTTGGACATTCTTATTGACGATGAAACACAGATATTGCATCCGAATTTAATACAAAAGGCACAATGCTGACTTAAGTACAAGAAGACTGACACTCTAAATTACTATGATTTGAACCACTCCTGTGAGACCCGTGTTAGATTCCGATGCTTCACTTCAGGTTTAATGTATCCCTTGGACCTTCTTATAAACGATGAAACACAGAAATTACATCCGAATTTTATCCAAAAGGCACAATGCCGACCTATGTACAAGAGGACGGACACTCTAACTTTCTATGATTTGAACCTCTCCTGTGAGTCCGGTTTTCGATTCCGATGCTTCACTTCAGGTTTACTGTATCCCTTGGACCTTCTTATTGACGATGCAACACAGAAATTGCATCCGAATTTAATACAAAAGGCACAATGCCGACTTAAGTACAAGAGGACTGACACTCTAACTTTCTATGATTTGAACCACTCCTGTGAGTCCAGTTTAAGATTCCGATGCTTTACTTCAGGTTTACTGTATCCCTTGGACCTTCTTATTGACGATGAAACACAGTAATTGCATCCGAATTTAATACAAAAGGCACAATGCCGACTTAAGTACAAGAGGACTGGCACTCTAACTTTCTATGACTTGAGCCACTCCTGTGAGTCCAGTTATAGATTTTGATGCTTCACTTCATGTTTACTGTATCCCTTCGACCTTCTTATTGACGATGAAACACAGAAATTCCATCCGAATTTAATACAAAAGGCACAATGCCGTCTTAAGTAAAAGAGGACTGACACTTTAACTTTCTGTGATTTGAACCTCACCTGTGAGTCCAGTTTTAGATTTCGATGCTTCACTTCAGGTTTACCGAATCCCTTGGACCTTCTTATTGACGATGAAACACAGAAATTGCATCCGAATTTAATACAAAATGCACAATGCCGACTTAAGTACAAGAGGACTGACACACTAACTTTCTACGATTTGAACCTCCCCTGTGAGTCCAGTTTTAGATTCCGATGCTTCACTTCAGGTTTACTGTATCCCTAGGATCTTCTTATTGACGATGAAACACAGAAATTGCATACGAATTTAATACAAAAGGCACAATGAGGACTTAAGTACAAGAGGACTGACACTCTAACTTTCTATGATTTGAACCTCTCCTGTGAGTCCAGTTTTAGATTCCGATGCTTTACTTCAGGTTTACTATATCCCTTGGACCTTCTTATTTACGATGAAACATAGAAATTGCATCCGAATTTAATACAAAAGGCACAATGCTGACTTAAGTACAAAAGGACTGACACTCTAAATTGCTATGATTTGAACCACTCCTGTGACTCCCGTGTTAGATTCCGATGCTTCACTTCAGGTTTAATGTATCCCTTGGACCTTCTTATAAACGATGAAACACAGAAATTACATCCGAATTTAATCCAAAAGGCACAATGCCGACCTATGTACAAGAGGACTGACACTCTAACTTTCTATGATTTGAACCTCTCCTGTGAGTCCAGTTTTAGATTCCGATGCTTTACTTCAGGTTTACTGTATCCCTTGGACCTTCTTATTGACGATGAAACACAGAATTTGCATCCGAATTTAATACAAAAGGCACTATGCCGACTTAAGTACAAGAGGACTGACACTCTAACTTTCTATGATTTGAACCTCTCCTGTGAGTCCGGTTTTCGATTCCGATACTTCACTTCAGGTTTACTGTATCCCTTGGACCTTCTTATTGACGATGAAACACAGAAATTGCATCCGAATTTATTACAAAAGGCACAATACCGACTTAAGTACAAGAGGACTGACACTCTAACTTTCTATTATTTGAACCTCTCCTGTGAGTCCAGTTTTAGATTCCGATGCTTCACTTCAGGTTTACTGTATCCCTAGGACCTTCTTATTGACGATGAAACAACACAGAAATTGCATCCGGATTTCATACAAAAGGCACAATGCCGACTTAAATACAAGAGGACTGACACTCTAGCTTTCTTTGATTTGAACCTCTCCTGGGATTCCAGTTTTAGATTCCGATGTTTCACTTCAGGTTTTCTGTATCCCTTGGACCTTCTTATTGACGATGAAACACAGAAATTGCATCCGAATTTAATACAAAAGGCACAATGCCGACTTTAGTACAAGAGGACTGACACTCTAAATTTCTATGATTTGAACCTCACCTGTAAGTGCAGTTTTAGATTTCGATGCTTCACTTCAGGTTTACTGAATCCCTTGGACCTTCTTATTGACGATGAAACACAGAAATTGCATCCGAATTTAATACAAAATGCACAATGCCGACTTAAGTACAAGAGGACTGACACTCTAAATTTCTATGATTTGAACCTCTCCTGTGAGTTCAGTTTTAGATTCCGATGCTTCACTTCAGGTTTACTGTATCCCTTGGACCTTCTTATTGACGATGAAACACAGAATTTGCATCCGAATTTAATACAAAATTCACAATGCCGACTTAAGTACTAGAGGACTGACACTTTAACTTTCTATGATTTGAACCTCACCTGGGAGTCGAGTTTTAGATTTCGATGCTTCACTTCAGGTTTACTGAATCCCTTGGACCTTCTTATTGACGATGAAACACAGAAATTTCATCCGAATATAATACAAAAGGCACAATGCCGACTTAAGTACAAGAGAACTGACACTCTAAATTTCTGTGATTTGAACCTCTCCTGTGAGTTCAGTTTCAGATTCCGATGCTTCACTTCAGGTTTACTGTATCCCTTGGACCTTCTTATTGGCGATGAAACACAGAAATTGCATACGAATTTAATACTAAATGCACAATGCCGACTTAAGTACAAGAGGACTGACACTCTAACATTCTATGATTTCAACCACTCCTGTGAGGCCAGTTATAGATTCCGATGCTTCACTTCAGTTTTACTGAATCCCTAGGACCTTCTTATTGACGATGAAACATAGAAATTACATCCGAATTTAATACAAAAGGCACAATGCCGACCTAAGTACAAAAGGACTGATACTCTAACGTTCTATGATTTCAACCTCTCCTGTGAGTCCAGTTTTAGATTCCGATGCTTCACTTCAGGTTTACTGTATCCCTTGGACCTTCTAATTGACGATGAAACACAGAATTTGCATCCGAATTTAATACAAAAGGCACAATGCCGACATAAGTACAAGAGGACTGACACTCTAACTTTCTATGATTTGAACCTCACCTGTGAGTCCAGTTTTAGATTCCGAGGCTTCACTTCAGATTTACTGTATCCCTTGGACCTTCCTATTGACGATGAAACACAGAAATTGCATCCGAATTTAATACAAAAGGCACAATGCTGACTTAAGTACAAGAGGACCGACATTCTAACTTTCTATGATTTGAACCTCTCCTGTGAGTCCAGTTTTAGATTCCGATGCTTCACTTCAGGTTTACTGTATCCCTTGGACCTTCTTATTGACGATGAAACACAGAATTTGCATCCGAATTTAATACAAAAGGCACAATTCCGACTTAAGTACAAGAGGACTGACACTCCAACTTTCTTTGATTTAAATCTCTCCTGTGATTCCAGTTTTAGATTCCGATGCTTCACTTCAGGTTTTCTGTATCCCTTGGACCTTCTTATTGACGATGAAACACAGAAATTGCATCCGAATTTAATACAAAAGGCACAATGCTGACTTAAGTACAAGAGGACTGACACTCAAACTTTCTATGATTTGAACCTCACCTGTGAGTCTAGTTTAAGATTCCGATGCTTCACTTCAGGTTTACTGTATACCTTGGACTTTCTTATTGACGATGAAACACAGAAATTGGATCCGAATTTAATACAAAAGGCACAATGCCGACTTAAGTACAAGAGGACTGACACTCTAACTTTCTATGATATGAATATCTCCTGTGAGTACAATTGTAGATTCCGATGCTTCTCTTCAGGTTTACAGCATCCCTTGGACCTTCTTTTTGACGATGAAACACAGAAATTGCATCCGAATTTAATACAACAGGCACAATGCCGACTTAAGTACAAGAGGACTGGCACTCTAACTTTCTATGATTTGAGCCACTCCTGTGAGTCCAGTTATAGATTTTGATGCTTCACTTCATGTTTACTGTATCCCTTCGACCTTCTTGTTGACGATGAAACACAGAAATTCCATCCGAATTTAATACAAAAGGCACAATGCCATCTTAAGAACAAAAGGACTGACACACTAACTTTCTACGATTTGAACCTCTCCTGTGAGTCCAGTTTTAGATTCCGATGCTTCACTTCAGGTTTACTGTATCCCTAGGATCTTCTTATTGACGATGAGACACAGAAATTGCATACGAATTTAATACAAAAGGCACAATTAGGACTTAAGTACAAGAGGACTGACACTCTAACTTTCTATGATTTGAACCTCTCCTGTGAGTCAAGTGTTAGATTCCGATGCTTCACTTCAGGTTTAATGTATCCCTTGGACCTTCTTATAAACGATGAAACACAGAAATTACATCCGAATTTAATCCAAAAGGCACAATGCCGACCTATGTACAAGAGGACTGACACTCTAACTTTCTATGATTTGAACCTCTCCTGTGAGTCCAGTTTTAGATTCCGATGCTTCACTTCAGGTTTACTGTATCCCTTGGACCTTCTTATTGACGATGAAACACAGAATTTGCATCCGAATTTAATACAAAAGGCACAATGCCGACTTAAGTACTAGGGGACTGACACTCTAACTTTCTATGATTTGAACCTCTCCTGTGAGTCCGGTTTTCGATTCCGATGCTTCACTTCAGGTTTACTGTATCCCTTGGACCTTCTTATTGACGATGAAACACAGTAATTGCATCCGAATTTAATACAAAATGCACAATGCCGACTTAAGTACAAGAGGACTGACACTCTAACTTTCTATGATGTGAACCTCTCCTGTGAGTCCAGTTTTAGATTCCGATGCTTCACTTCAGGTTTACTGTATCCCTAGGACCTTCTTATTGACGATGAAAAAACACAGAAACTGCATCCGGATTTCATACAAAAGGCACAATGCCGACTTAAGTACAAGAGGACTGACACTCTAACTTTCTTTGATTTGAACCTCTCCTGGGTTTCCAGTTTTAGATTCCGATGCTTCACTTCAGGTTTACTGTATCCCTTGGACCTTCTTATTGACGATGAAACACAGAAATTGCATCCGAATTTAATACAAAAGGCACAATGCTGACTTAAGTACAAGAGGACTGACACTCTAAATTTCTATGATTTGAACCACTCCTGTGAGTCCCGTGTTAGATTCCGATGCTTCACTTCAGGTTTGATGTATCCCTTGGTCCTTCTTATAAACGATGAAACACAGGAATTACATCGGAATTTAATCCAAAAGGCACAATGCCGACCTATGTACAAGAGGTCGGACACTCTAACTTTCTATGATTTGAACCTCACCTGTGAGTCCAGTTTAAGATTCCGATGCTTCACTTCAGGTTTACTGTGTACCTTGGACCTTCTTATTGACGATGAAACACAGAAATTGCATCCGAATTTAATACAAAAGGCACAATGCCGACTTAAGTACAAGAGGACTGACACTCTAACTTTCTATGATATGAACATCTCCTGTGAGTACAATTTTAGATTCCGATGCTTCACTTCAGGTTTACAGCATCCCTTGGACCTTCTTATTGACGATGAAACACAGAAATTGCATCCGAATTTAATACAAAATGCACAATGCCGACTTAAGTACAAGAGGACTGACACTCTAACTTTCTATGATTTGAACCACTCCTGTGAGTCCAGTTTAAGATTCCGATGCTTCACTTCAGGTTTACTGTGTACCTTGGACCTTCTTATTGACGATGAAACACAGAAATTGCATCCGAATTTAATACAAAAGGCACAATGCCGACTTAAGTACAAGAGGACTGACACTCTAACTTTCTATGATATGAACATCTCCTGTGAGTACAATTTTAGATTCCGATGCTTCACTTCAGGTTTACAGCATCCCTTGGACCTTCTTATTGACGATGAAACACAGAAATTGCATCCGAATTTAATACAAAAGGCACAATGCTGACTTAAGTACAAGAGGACTGACACTCTAAATTTCTATGATTTGAACCACTCCTGTGAGTCCCGTGTTAGATTCCGATGCTTCACTTCAGGTTTGATGTATCCCTTGGACCTTCTTATAAACGATGAAACACAGGAATTACATCGGAATTTAATCCAAAAGGCACAATGCCGACCTATGTACAAGAGGTCGGACACTCTAACTTTCTATGATTTGAACCTCACCTGTGAGTCCAGTTTAAGATTCCGATGCTTCACTTCAGGTTTACTGTGTACCTTGGACCTTCTTATTGACGATGAAACACAGAAATTGCATCCGAATTTAATACAAAAGGCACAATGCCGACTTAAGTACAAGAGGACTGACACTCTAACTTTCTATGATATGAACATCTCCTGTGAGTACAATTTTAGATTCCGATGCTTCACTTCAGGTTTCCAGCATCCCTTGGACCTTCTTATTGACGATGAAACACAGAAATTGCATCCGAATTTAATACAACAGGCACAATGCCGACTTAAGTACAAGAGGACTGGCACTCTAACCTTCTATGATTTGAGCGACTCCTGTGAGTCCAGTTATAGATTTTGATGCTTCACGTCATTTTTAGTGTATCCCTTCGACCTTCTTATTGACGATGAAACACAGAAATTGCATCCGAATTTAATACAAAAGGCACAATGCCGTCTTAAGTACAAGAGGACTGACACTTTAACTTTCTATGATTTGAACCTCACCCGTGAGTCCAGTTTTAGATTTCGATGCTTCACTTCAGGTTTACTGAATCCCATGGACCTTCTTATTGACGATGAAACACAGAAATTGCATCCGAATTTAATACAAAATGCACAATGCCGACTTAAGTACAAGAGGACTGACACACTAACTTTCTACGATTTGAAACCCTCCTGTGAGTCCAGTTATAGATTCCGATGCTTCACTTCAGGTTGACTGTATCCCTAGGATCTTCGTATTGACGATGAAACACAGAAATTGCATACGAATTTAATACAAAAGGCACAATGCAGACTTAAGTGCAAGAGGACTGACACTCTAACTTTCTATGATTTGAACCTCTCCTGTGAGTCCAGTTTTAGATTTCGAGGCTTCACTTCAGATTTACTGTATCCCTTGGACCTTCTAATTGACGATGAAACACAGAAATTGCATCCGAATTTAATACAAAAGGCACAATGCCGACTTAAGTACAAGAGGACTGACACTCTAACTTTCTATGATTTGAACCTCTCCTGTGAATCCAGTTTTAGATTCCGATGCTTCACTTCAGGTTTACTGTATCCCTTGGACCTTCTTATTGACGATGTAACACAGAATTTGCATCCGAATTTAATACAAAAGGCACAATGCCGACTTAAGTACAAGAGGACTGACACTCTAACTTTCTATGATTTGAACCTCTCCTGTGAGTCCGGTTTTCGATTCCGATGCTTCACTTCAGGTTTACTGTATCCCTTGGACCTTCTTATTGACGATGAAACACAGAAATTGCATCCGAATTTAATACAAAAGGCACAATGCCGACTTAAGTACAAGAGGACTGACACTCTAACTTTCTATGATTTGAACCACTCCTGTGAGTCCAGTTTAAGATTCCGATGCTTCACTTCAGGTTTACTGTATCCCTTGGACCTTCTTATTGACGATGAAACACAGAAATTGCATCCGAATTTAATACAACAGGGACAATGCCGACTAAAGTACAAGAGGACTGACACTATAACTTTCTATGATTTGAGCCACTCCTGTGAGTCCAGTTTTAGATGCCGAGGCTACACTTCACGTTTACTGTATCCCTCGGACCTTCTTATTGACGATGAAACACAGAAGTTGCATCCGAATTTAATACAAAAGGCACAATGCCGACTTAAGTACAAGAGGACTGACACTTTAACTTTCTATGACTTGAACCTCACCTGTGAGTCGAGTTTTAGATTTCGATGCTTCACTTCAGGTTTACTGAATCCCTTGGACCTTCTTATTGACGATGAAACACAGAAATTGCATCGAATTTAATACAAAAGGCACAATGCCGACTTAAGTACAAGAGGACTGACACTCTAACTTTCTATGATTTGAACCTCTCCTGTGAGTCCAGTTTTAGATTCCGATGCTTCACTTCAGGTTTACTGAATCCCTTGGACCTTCTTATTGACGATGAAACACAGGAATTGCATCCGAATTTAATACAAAAGGCACAATGCCAACTTAAGTACAAGAGGACTGACACTCTAACTTTCTATGATTTGAACCTCTCCTGTGAGTCCAGTTTTAGATGCCGATGCTTCACTTCAGGTTTACTGTATCCCTCGGACCTTCTTATTCACGATGAAACACAGAAATTGCATCCGAATTTAATACAAAAGGCACAATGCCGACATAAGTACAAGAGGACTGACACTCTAACTTTCTATGATTTGAACCTCTCCTGTGAGTCCAGTTTTAGATTCCGAGGCTTCACTTCAGATTTACTGTATCCCTTGGACCTTCTTATTGACGATGAAACACAGAAATTGCATCCGAAATTAATACAAAAGGCACAATGCTGACTTAAGTACAAGAGGACCGACATTCTAACTTTCTATGATTTGAACCACTCCTGTGAGTCCCGTGTTAGATTCCGATGCTTCACTTCAGGTTTACTGTATCCTTCGGACCTTCTTATAAACGATGAAACACAGAAATTACATCCGAATTTAATACAAAAGGCACAATGCCGACCTAAGTACAAGAGGACTTATACTCTAACTTTCTATGATTTGAACCTCTCCTGTGAGTCCAGTTTTAGATTCCGATGCTTCACTTCAGGTTTACTGTATCCCTTGGACCTTCTTATTGACGATGAAACACAGAATTTGCATCCGAATTGAATACAAAAGGCACAATGCCGACATAAGTACAAAAGGACTGTCACTCTAACTTTCTATGATTTGAACCTCTCCTGTGAGTCCAGTTTTCGATTCCGATGCTTCACTTCAGGTTTACTGTATCCCTTGGACCTTCTTATTGACGATGAAACACAGAAATTGCATCCGAATTTAATACAAAAGGCACAATTCCGACTTAAGTACAAGAGGACTGACACTCCAGCTTTCTTTGATTTGAATCTCCCCTGTGATTCCAGTTTTAGATTTCATTGCTTCACCTCAGGTTTTCTGTATCCCTTGGACCTTCCTATTGACGATGAAACACAGAAATTGCATCCGAATTTAATACAAAAGGCACAATGCTGACTTAAGTACAAGAGGACTGACACTCAAACTTTCTATGATTTGAACCTCACCTGTGAGTCCAGTTTAAGATTCCGATGCTTCACTTCAGGTTTACTGTATACCTTGGACCTTCTTATTAACGATGAAACACAGAAATTGCATCCGAATTTAATAGAAAAGGCACAATGCCGACTTAAGTACAAGAGGACTGACACTCTAACTTTCTATGATATGAACATCTCCTGTGAGTACAATTTTAGATTCCGATGCTTCACTTCAGGTTTACAGCATCCCTTGGACCTTCTTATTGACGATGAAACACAGAAATTGCATCCGAATTTAATACAACAGGCACAATGCCGACTTAAGTACAAGAGGACTGGCACTCTAACTTTCTATGATTTGAGCGACTCCTGTGAGTCCAGTTATGGATTTTGATGCTTCACTTCATTTTTAGTGTATCCCTTGGACCTTCTTATTGACGATGAAACACAGAAATTGCATCCGAATTTAATACAAAAGGCACAATGCCGTCTTAAGTACAAGAGGACTGACACTTTAACTTTCTATGATTTGAACCTCACCTGTGAGTCCAGTTTTAGATTTCGATGCTTCACTTCAGGTTTACTGAATCCCTTGGACCTTCTTATTGACGATGAAACACAGAAATTGCATCCGAATTTAATACAAAATGCACAATGCCGACTTAAGTACAAGAGGACTGACACACTAACTTTCTACGATATGAACCTCTCCTGTGAGTCCAGTTTTAGATTCCGATGCTTCACTTCAGGTTTACTGTGTCCCTAGGATCTTCTTATTGACGATGAAACACAGAAATTGCATACGAATTTAATACAAAAGGCACAATGCCGACTTAAGTACAAGAGGACTGACACTCTAACTTTCTATGATTTGAACCTCTCCTGTGAGTCCAGTTTTGGATTCCGATGCTTCACTTCTGGTTTACTGTATGCCTTGGACATTCTTATTGACGATGAAACACAGAAATTGCATCCGAATTTAATACAAAAGGCACAATGCTGACTTAAGTACAAGACGACTGACACTCTAAATTTCTATGATTTGAACCACTCCTGTGAGTCCAGTTTTAGATGCCGATGCTTCACTTCAGGTTTACTGTATCCCTCGGACCTTCTTATTCACGATGAAACACAGAAATTGCATCCGAATTTAATACAAAAGGCACAATGCCGACATAAGTACAAGGGGACTGACACTCTAACTTTCTATGATTTGAACCTCTCCTGTGAGTCCAGTTTTAGATTCCGAGGCTTCACTTCAGATTTACTGTATCCCTTGGACCTTCTTATTGACGATGAAACACAGAAATTGCATCTGAATTTAATACAAAAGGCACAATGTTGACTTAAGTACAGGAGGACCGACATTCTAACTTTCTATGATTTGAACCACTCCTGTGAGTCCCGTGTTAGATTCCGATGCTTCACTTCAGGTTTACTGTATCCCTTGGACCTTCTTATAAACGATGAAACACAGAAATTACATCCGAATTTAATACAAAAGGCACAATGCCGACCTAAGTACAAGAGGACTGATACTCTAACTTTCTATGATTTGAACCTCTCCTGTGAGTCCAGTTTTAGATTCCGATGCTTTACTTGAGGATTACTGTATCCCTTGGACCTTCTTATTGACGATGAAACACAGAATTTGCATCCGAATTTAATACAAAAGGCACAATGCCGACATAAGTACAAAAGGACTGTCACTCTAACTTTCTATGATTTGAACCTCTCCTGTGAGTCCAGTTTTCGATTCCGATGCTTCACTTCAGGTTTACTGTATCCCTTGGACCTTCTTATTGACGATGAAACACAGAAATTGCATCCGAATTTAATACAAAAGGCACAATTCCGACTTAAGTACAAGAGGACTGACACTCCAGCTTTCTTTGATTTGAATGTCCCCTGTGATTCCAGTTTTAGATTTCGATGCTTCACCTCAGGTTTTCTGTATCCCTTGAACCTTCTTATTGACGATGAAACACAGAAATTGCATCCGAATTTAATACAAAAGGCACAATGCCGACTTAAGTACAAGAGGACTGACACTCCAACTTTCTATGATATGAACATCTCCTGTGAGTACAATTTTAGATTCCGACGCTTCACTTCAGGTTTATAGCATCCCTTGGACCTTCTTATTGACGATGAAACACAGAAATTGCATCCGAATTTAATACAACAGGCACAATGCCGACTTAAGTACAAGAGGACTGGCACTCTAACTTTCTATGATTTGAGCGACTCCTGTGAGTCCAGTTATAGATTTTGATGCTTCACTTCATTTTTAGTGTATCCCTTCGACCGTCTTATTGACGATGAAACACTGATATTGCATCCGAATGTAATACAAAAGGCACAATGCCGTCTTAAGTACAAGAGGACTGACACTTTAACTTTCTATGATTTGAACCTCACCTGTGAGTCCAGTTTTAGATTTCGATGCTTCACTTCAGGTTTACTGAATCCCTTGGACCTTCTTATTGACGATGAAACACAGAAATTGCATCCGAATTTAATACAAAATGCACAATGCCGACTTAAGTACAAGAGGACTGACACACTAACTTTCTACGATATGAACCTCTCCTGTGAGTCCAGTTTTAGATTCCGATGCTTCACTTCAGGATTACTGTATCCCTAGGATCTTCTTATTGACGATGAAACACAGAAATTGCATACGAATTTAATACAAAAGGCACAATGCCGACTTAAGTACAAGAGGACTGACACTCTAACTTTCTATGATTTGAACCTCTCCTGTGAGTCCAGTTTTGGATTCCGATGCTTTACTTCAGGTTTACTGTATGCCTTGGACATTCTTATTGACGATGAAACACAGATATTGCATCCGAATTTAATACAAAAGGCACAATGCTGACTTAAGTACAAGAAGACTGACACTCTAAATTACTATGATTTGAACCACTCCTGTGAGACCCGTGTTAGATTCCGATGCTTCACTTCAGGTTTAATGTATCCCTTGGACCTTCTTATAAACGATGAAACACAGAAATTACATCCGAATTTTATCCAAAAGGCACAATGCCGACCTATGTACAAGAGGACGGACACTCTAACTTTCTATGATTTGAACCTCTCCTGTGAGTCCGGTTTTCGATTCCGATGCTTCACTTCAGGTTTACTGTATCCCTTGGACCTTCTTATTGACGATGCAACACAGAAATTGCATCCGAATTTAATACAAAAGGCACAATGCCGACTTAAGTACAAGAGGACTAACACTCTAACTTTCTATGATTTGAACCACTCCTGTGAGTCCAGTTTAAGATTCCGATGCTTTACTTCAGGTTTACTGTATCCCTTGGACCTTCTTATTGACGATGAAACACAGTAATTGCATCCGAATTTAATACAAAAGGCACAATGCCGACTTAAGTACAAGAGGACTGACACACTAACTTTCTATGATTTGAACCTCTCCTGTGAGTCCAGTTTTAGATTCCGATGCTTCACTTCAGGTTTACTGTATCCTTAGGACCTTCTTATTGACGATGAAACAACACAGAAATTGCATCCGGATTTCATACAAAAGGCACAATTCCGACTTAAGTACAAGAGGACTGACACTCTAACTTTCTTTGATTTGAACCTCTCCTGGGATTCCAGTTTTAGATTCCGATGCTTCACTTCAGGTTTTCTGGAACCCTTGGACCTTCTTATTGACGATGAAACACAGAAATTGCATTCGAATTTAATACAAAAGGCACAATGCCGACTTTAGTACTAGAGGACTGACACTCTAACTTTCTATGATTTGAACCTCACCTGTGAGTGCAGTTTTAGATTTCGATGCTTCACTTCAGGTTTATTGAATCCCTTGGACCTTCTTATTGACGATGAAACACAGAAATTGCATCCGAATTTAATACAAAAGGCACAATTCCGACTTAAGTACAAGAGGACTGACACTCCAGCTTTCTTTGATTTGAATCTCCCCTGTGATTCCAGTTTTAGATTTCGATGCTTCACCTCAGGTTTTCTGTATCCCTTGGACCTTCTTATTGACGATGAAACACAGAAATTGCATCCGAATTTAATACAAAAGGCACAATGCTGACTTAAGTACAAGAGGACTGACACTCAAACTTTCTATGATTTGAACCTCACCTGTGAGTCCAGTATAAGATTCCGATGCTTCACTTCAGGTTTACTGTATACCTTGGACCTTCTTATTAACGATGAAACACAGAAATTGCATCCGAATTTAATACAAAAGGCACAATGCCGACTTAAGTACAAGAGGACTGACACTCTAACTTTCTATGATATGAACATCTCCTGTGAGTACAATTTTAGATTCCGATGCTTCACTTCAGGTTTACAGCATCCCTTGGACCTTCTTATTGACGATGAAACACAGAAATTGCATCCGAATTTAATACAACAGGCACAATGCCGACTTAAGTACAAGAGGACTGGCACTCTAACTTTCTACGATTTGAGCGAATCCTGTGAGTCCAGTTATAGATTTTGATGCTTCACTTCATTTTTAGTGTATCCCTTCGACCTTCTTATTGACGATGAAACACAGAAATTGCATCCGAATTTATTACAAAAGGCACAATGCTGACTTAAGTACAAGAAGACTGACACTCTAAATTTCTATGATTTGAACCACTCCTGTGAGTCCCGTGTTAGATTCCGATGCTTCACTTCAGGTTTAATGTATCCCTTGGACCTTCTTATAAACGATGAAACACAGAAATTACATCCGAATTTAATCCAAAAGGCACAATGCCGACCTATGTACAAGAGGACTGACACTCTAAATTTCTATGATTTGAACCTCTCCAGTGAGTCCAGTTTTAGATTCCGATGCTTCACTTCAGGTTTACTGTATCCCTTGGACCTTCTTATTGACGATGAAACACAGAATTTGCATCCGAATTTAATACAAAAAGCACAATGCCGACTTAAGTACATGAGGACTGACACTCTAACTTTCTATGATTTGAACCTCTCCTGTGAGTCCGGTTTTCGATTCCGATGCTTCACTTCAGGTTTACTGTATCCCTTGGACCTTCTTTTTGACGATGAAACACAGAAATTGCATCCGAATTTAATACAAAAGGCACAATGCCGACTTAAGTACAAGAGGACTGACACTCTAACTTTCTATGATTTGAACCACTCCTGTGAGTCCAGTTTAAGATACCGATGTTTTACTTCAGGTTTACTGTATCCTTTGGACCTTCTTATTGACGATGAAACACAGTAATTGCATCCGAATTTAATACAAAAGGCACAATGCCGACTTAAGTACAAGAGGACTGACACACTAACTTTCTATGATTTGAACCTCTCCTGTGAGTCCAGTTTTAGATTCCGATGCTTCACTTCAGGTTTACTGTATCCTTAGGACCTTCTTATTGACGATGAAACACAGAAATTGCATTCGAATTTAATACAAAAGGCACAATGCCGACTTTAGTACAAGAGGACTGACACTCTAACTTTCTATGATTTGAACCTCACCTGTGAGTGCAGTTTTAGATTTCGATGCTTCACTTCAGGTTTACTGAATCCCTTGGACCTTCTTATTGACGATGAAACACAGAAATTGCATCCGAATTTAATACAAAATGCACAATGCCGACTTAAGTACAAGAGGACTGACACTCTAAATTTCTATGATTTGAACCTCTCCTGTGAGTTCAGTTTTAGATTCCGATGCTTCACTTCAGGTTTACTGTATCCCTTGGACCTTCTTATTGGCGATGAAACACAGAAATTGCATACGAATTTAATACTAAATGCACAATGCCGACTTAAGTACAAGAGGACTGACACTCTAACATTCTATGATTTGAACCACTCCTGTGAGGCCAGTTATAGATTCCGATGCTTCACTTCAGTTTTACTGTATCCCTAGGATCTTCTTATTGACGATGAAACACAGAAATTGCATCCGAATTTAATACAAAAGGCACAATGCCGACTTAAGTACAAGAGGACTGGCACTATAACTTTCTATGATTTGAATCTCTCCTGTGAGTCCAGTTTTAGATTCCGATGCATCACTTCAGGTTTACTGTATCCCTTGGACCTTCTTATTGACGATGAAACACAGAAATTGCATCCGAATTAATACAAAAGGCACAATGCTCACTTAAGTACAAGAGGACTGACACTCTAAATTTCTATGATTTGAACCACTCCTGTGAGTCCCGTGTTAGATTCCGATGCTTCACTTCTGGTTTAATGTATCCCTTGGACCTTCTTATAAACGATGAAACACAGAAATTACATCCGAATTTAATCCAAAAGGCACAATGCCGACCTATGTACAAGAGGACTGACACTCTAATTTTCTATGATTTGAACCTCACCTGTGAGTCCAGTTTAAGATTCCGATGCTTCACTTCAGGTTTACTGTATCCCTTGGACCTTCTTATTGACGATGAAACACATAAATTGCATCCGAATTTAATACAAAAGGCACAATGCCAACTTAAGTACAAGAGGACTGACACTCTAACTTTCTATGATTTGAACCACTCCTGTGAGTCCAGTTTAAGATTCCGATGCTTCACTTCAGGTTTACTGTATCCCTTGGACCTTCTTATTGACGATGAAACACAGTAATTGCATCTGAATTTAAGACAAAAGGCACAATGCCGACTTAAGTAATTGAGGACTGACACTCTAACTTTCTATGATTTGAAACTCTCCTGTGAGTCCAGTTTTAGATTCCGATGCTTCACTTCAGGTTTACTGTATCCTTAGGACCTTCTTATTGACGATGGAACAACACAGAAATTGCATCCGAATTTAATACAAAAGGCACAATGCCGACTTTAGTACAAGAGGACTGACACTCTAACTTTCTATGATTTGAACCTCACCTGTGAGTGCAGTTTTAGATTTCGATGCTTCACTTCAGGTTTACTGAATCCCTTGGACCTTCTTATTGACGATGAAACACAGAAATTGCATCCGAATTCAATACAAAATGCACAATGCCGACTTAAGTACAAGAGGACTGACGCTCTAAATTTCTATGATTTGAACCTCTCCTACGAGTTCAGTTTTAGATTCCGATGCTTCACTTCAGGTTTACTGTATCCCTTGGACCTTCTTATTGGCGATGAAACACAGAAATTGCATACGAATTTAATACTAAATGCACAATGCCAACTTAAGTACAAGAGGACTGACACTCTAACATTCTATGATTTGAACCACTCCTGTGAGGCCAGTTATAGATTCCGATGCCTCACTTTAGTTTAACTGTATCCCTAGGATCTTCTTATTGACGATGAAACACAGAAATTGCATTCGAATGTAATACAAAAGGCACAGTGCTGACTTAAGTAGAAGAGGACTGACACTATAACTTTCTATGATTTGAACCTCTCCTGTGAGTCCAGTTTTAGATTCCGATTTTCACTTCAGGTTTACTGTATCCCTTGGAACTTCTTATAAACGATGAAACACAGAAATTACATCCGAATTTAATCCAAAAGGCACAATGCCGACCTATGTACAAGAGGACTGACACTCTAACTTTCAATGACTTGAACCTCATCTGTGAGTCCAGTTTAAGATTCCGATGCTTCACTTCAGGTTTACTGTATACCTTGGACCTTCTTATTGACGATGAAACACAGAAATTGCATCCGAATTTAATACAAAAGGCACAATGCTGACTTAAGTACAAGAGGACTGACACTCTAAATTTCTTTGATTTGAACCACTCCTGTGAGTCCCGTGTTAGATTCCGATGCTTCACTTCAGGTTTAATGTATCGCTTGGACCTTCTTATAAACGATGAAACACAGAAATTACATCCGAATTTAATCCAAAAGGCACAATGCCGACCTATGTACAAGAGGACTGACACTCTAACTTTCTATGATTTGAACCTCACCTGTGAGTCCAGTTTAAGATTCCGATGCTTCACTTCAGGTTTACTGTATACCTTGGACCTTCTTATTGGCGATGAAACACAGAAATTGCATCCGAATTTAATACAAAAGGCACAATGCCGACTTAAGTACAAGAGGACTGACACTCTAACTTTCTATGATGTGAACATCTCCTGTGAGTACAATTTTAGATTCCGATGCTTCACTACAGGTTTACAGCATCCCTTGGACCTTCTTATTGACGATGAAACACAGAAATTGCATCCGAATTTAATACAACAGGCACAATGCCGACTTAAGTACAAGAGGACTGGCACTCTAACTTTCTATGATTTCAGCCACTCCTGTTAGTCCAGTTATAGATTTTGATGCTTCACATCAGGTTTACTGTATCCCTTCGACCTTCTTATTGACGATGTAACACAGAAATTGCATCCGAATTTAATGCAAAAGGCACAATGCCGTCTTAAGTACAAGAGGACTGACACTTTAACTTTCTATGATTTGAACCTCACCTGTGAGTCCAGTTTTAGATTTCGATGCTTCACTTCAGGTTTACTGAAACCCTTGGACCTTCTTATTGACGATGAAACACAGAAATTGCATCCGAATTTAATACAACAGGCACAATGCCGACTTAAGTACAAGAGGGACTGGCACTCTAACTTTCTATGATTTGAGCGAATCCTGTGAGTCCAGTTATAGATTTTGATGCTTCACTTCATTTTTAGTGTATCCCTTCGACCTTCTTATTGACGATGAAGCACAGAAATTGCATCCGAATTTAATACAAAAGGCACAAAGCCGTCTTAAGTACAAGAGGACTGACACTTTAACTTTCTGTGATTTGAACCTCACCTGTGAGTCCAGTTTTAGATTTCGATGCTTCACTTCAGATTTACTGAATCCCTTGGACCTTCTTATTGACGATGAAACACAGTAATTGCATCCGAATTTAATACAAAATGCACAATGCCGACTTAAGTACAAGAGGACTGACACACTAACTTTCTAAGATATGAACCTCTCCTGTGAGTCCAGTTTTAGATTCCGATGCTTCACTTCAGGTTTACTGTATCCCTAGGATCTTCTTATTGACGATGAAACACAAATATTGCATACGAATTTAATACAAAAGGCACAATGCCGACTTAAGTACAAGAGGACTGACACTCTAACTTTCTATGATTTGAACCTCTCCTGTGAGTCCAGTTTTGGATTCCGATGCTTTACTTCAGGTTTACTGTATGCCTTGGACATTCTTATTGACGATGAAACACAGAAATTGCATCCGAATGTATTACAAAAGGCACAATGCTGACTTAAGTACAAGAAGACTGACACTCTAAATTTCTATGATTTGAACCACTCCGGTGAGTCCCGTGTTAGATTCCGATGCTTCACTTCAGGTTTAATGTATCCCTTGGACCTTCTTATAAACGATGAAACACAGAAATTACATCCGAATTTAATCCAAAAGGCACAATGCCGACCTATGTACAAGAGCACTGACACTCTAACTTTCTATGATTTGAACCTCTCCTGTGAGTCAAGTTTTAGATTCCGATGCTTCACTTCAGGTTTACTGTATCCCTTGGACCTTCTAATTGACGATGAAACACAGAATTTGCATCCGAATTTAATACAAAAAGCACAATGCCAACTTAAGTACAAGAGGACTGACACTCTAACTTTCTATGATTTGAACCTCTCCTGTGAGTCCGGTTTTCGATTCCGATGCTTCACTTCAGGTTTACTGTATCCCTTGGACCTTCTTATTGACGATGAAACACAGGAATTGCATCCGAATTTAATACAAAAGGCACAATGCCGACTTAAGTACAAGAGGACTGACACTCTAACTTTCTATGATTTGAACCACTCCTGTGAGTCCAGTTTAAGATTCCGATGCTTTACTTCAGGTTTACTGTATCCCTTGGACCTTCTTATTGACGATGAAACACAGTAATTGCATCCGAATTTAATACAAAAGGCACAATGCCGACTTAAGTACAAGAGGACTGACACACTAACTTTCTATGATTTGAACCTCTCCTGTGAGTCCAGTTTTAGATTCCGATGCTTCACTTCAGGTTTACTGTACCCTTAGGACCTTCTTATTGACGATGAAACAACACAGAAATTGCATCCGGATTTCATACAAAAGGCACAATACCGACTTAAGTACAAGAGGACTGACACTCTAACTTTCTTTGATTTGAACCTCTCCTGGGATTCCAGTTTTAGATTCCGATGCTTCACTTCAGGTTTTCTGTATCCCTTGGACCTTCTTATTGACGATGAAACACAGAAATTGCATTCGAATTTAATACAAAAGGCACAATGCCGACTTTAGTACAAGAGGACTGACACTCTAACTTTCTATGATTTGAACCTCACCTGTGAGTGCAGTTTTAGATTTCGATGCTTCACTTCAGGTTTACTGAATCCCTTGGACCTTCTTATTGACGATGAAACACAGAAATTGCATCCGAATTTAATACAAAATGCACAATGCCGACTTAAGTACAAGAGGACTGACACTCTAAATTTCTATGATTTGAACCTCTCCTGTGAGTTCAGTTTTAGATTCCGATGCTTCACTTCAGGTTTACTGTATCCCTTGGACCTTCTTATTGGCGATGAAACACAGAAATTGCATACGAATTTAATACTAAATGCACAATGCCGACTTAAGTACAAGAGGACTGACACTCTAACATTCTATGATTTGAACCACTCCTGTGAGGCCAGTTATAGATTCCGATGTTTCACTTCAGTTTTACTGTATCCCTAGGATCTTCTTATTGACGATGAAACACAGAAATTGCATCCGAATTTAATACAAAAGGCACAATGCCGACCTAAATACAAGAGGACTGGCACTATAACTTTCTATGATTTGAACCTCTCCTGTGAGTCCAGTTTTAGATTCCGATGCTTCACTTCAGGTTTACTGTATCCCTTGGACCTTCTTATTGACGATGAAACACAGAAATTGCATCCGAATTAATACAAAAGGCACAATGCTGACTTAAGTACAAGAGGACTGACACTCTAAATTTCTATGATTTGAACCACTCCTGTGAGTCCCGTGTTAGATTCCGATGCTTCACTTCAGGTTTAATGTATCCCTTGGACCTTCTTATAAACGATGAAACACAGAAATTACATCCGAATTTAATCCAAAAGGCACAATGCCGACCTATGTACAAGAGGACTGACACTCTAACTTTCTATGATTTGAACCTCACCTGTGAGTCCAGTTTAAGATTCCGATGCTTCACTTCAGGTTTACTGTATCCCTTGGACCTTCTTATTGACGATGAAACACATAAATTGCATCCGAATTTAATACAAAAGGCACAATGCCAACTTAAGTACAAGAGGACTGACACTCTAACTTTCTATGATTTGAACCACTCCTGTGAGTCCAGTTTAAGATTCCGATGCTTCACTTCAGGTTTACTGTATCCCTTGGACCTTCTTATTGACGATGAAACACAGTAATTGCATCTGAATTTAAAACAAAAGGCACAATGCCGACTTAAGTACAAGAGGACTGACACTCTAACTTTCTATGATTTGAACCTCTCCTGTGAGTCCAGTTTTAGATTCCGATGCTTCACTTCAGGTTTACTGTATCCTTAGGACCTTCTTATTGACGATGGAACAACACAGAAATTGCATACGGATTTCATACAAAAGGCACAATGCCGACTTAAGTACAAGAGGACTGACACTCTAACTTTCTTTGATTTGAACCTCTCCTGCGATTCCAGTTTTAGATTCCGATGCTTCACTTCAGGTTTTCTGTATCCCTTGGACCTTCTTATTGACGATGAAACACAGAAATTGCATCCGAATTTAATACAAAAGGCACAATGCCGACTTTAGTACAAGAGGACTGACACTCTAACTTTCTATGATTTGAACCTCACCTGTGAGTGCAGTTTTAGATTTCGATGCTTCACTTCAGGTTTACTGAATCCCTTGGACCTTCTTATTGACGATGAAATACAGAAATTGAATCCGAATTCAATACAAAATGCACAATGCCAACTTAAGTACAAGAGGACTGACACTCTAAATTTCTATGATTTGAACCTCTCCTATGAGTTCAGTTTTAGATTCCGATGCTTCACTTCAGGTTTACTGTATCCCTTGGACCTTCTTATTGGCGATGAAACACAGAAATTGCATACGAATTTAATACTAAATGCACAATGCCAACTTAAGTACAAAAGGACTGACACTCTAACATTCTATGATTTGAACCACTCCTGTGAGGCCAGTTATAGATTCCGATGCCTCACTTCAGTTTAACTGTATCCCTAGGATCTTCTTATTGACGATGAAACACAGAAATTGCATTCGAATTTAATACAAAAGGCACAGTGCTGACTTAAGTAGAAGAGGACTGACACTATAACTTTCTATGATTTGAACCTCTCCTGTGAGTCCAGTTTTAGATTCCGATTTTCACTTCAGGTTTACTGTATCCCTTGGAACTTCTTATTGACGATGAAACACAGAAATTGCATCCGAATTTAATACAAAAGGCACAATGCTGACTTAAGTACAAGAGGACTGACACTCTAAATTTCTATGATTTGAACCACTCCTGTGAGTCCCGTGTTAGATTCCGATGCTTCACTTCAGGTTTAATGTATCCCTTGGACCTTCTTATAAACGATGAAACACAGAAATTACATCCGAATTTAATCCAAAAGGCACAATGCCGACCTATGTACAAGAGGACTGACACTCTAACTTTCAATGATTTGAACCTCATCTGTGAGTCCAGTTTAAGATTCCGATGCTTCACTTCAGGTTTACTGTATACCTTGGACCTTCTTATTGACGATGAAACACAGAAATTGCATCCGAATTTAATACAAAAGGCACAATGCTGACTTAAGTACAAGAGGACTGACACTCTAAATTTCTTTGATTTGAACCACTCCTGTGAGTCCCGTGTTAGATTCCGATGCTTCACTTCAGGTTTAATGTATCCCTTGGACCTTCTTATAAACGATGAAACACAGAAATTACATCCGAATTTAATCCAAAAGGCACAATGCCGACCTATGTACAAGAGGACTGACACTCTAACTTTCTATGATTTGAACCTCACCTGTGAGTCCAGTTTAAGATTCCGATGCTTCACTTCAGGTTTACTGTATACCTTGGACCTTCTTATTGGCGATGAAACACAGAAATTGCATCCGAATTTAATACAAAAGGCACAATGCCGACTTAAGTACAAGAGGACTGACACTCTAACTTTCTATGATGTGAACATCTCCTGTGAGTACAATTTTAGATTCCGATGCTTCACTACAGGTTTACAGCATCCCTTGGACCTTCTTATTGACGATGAAACACAGAAATTGCATCCGAATTTAATACAACAGGCACAATGCCGACTTAAGTACAAGAGCACTGGCACTCTAACTTTCTATGATTTGAGCCACTCCTGTGAGTCCAGTTATAGATTTTGATGCTTCACATCAGGTTTACTGTATCCCTTCGACCTTCGTATTGACGATGTAACACAGAAATTGCATCCGAATTTAATGCAAAAGGCACAATGCCGTCTTAAGTACAAGAGGACTGACACTTTAACTTTCTATGATTTGAACCTCACCTGTGAGTCCAGTTTTAGATTTCGATGCTTCACTTCAGGTTTACTGAAACCCTTGGACCTTCTTATTGACGATGAAACACAGAAATTGCATCCGAATTTAATACAAAATGCACAATGCCGACTTAAGTACAAGAGGACTGACACACTAACTTTCTACGATTTGAACCTCTCCTGTGAGTCCAGTTTTAGATTCCGATGCTTCACTTCAGGTTTACTGTATCCCTAGGATCTTCTTATTGACGATGAAACACAGAAATTGCATACGAATTTAATACAAAAGGCACAATGCAGACTTAAGTACAAGAGGACTGACACTCTAACTTTCTATGATTTGAACCTCTCCTGTGAGTCCAGTTTTAGATTCAGATGCTTCACTTCAGGTTTACTGTATCCCTTGGACCTTCGTATTGACGATGAAACTCAGAAATGGCATCCGAATTTAATACAAAAGGCTCAATGCTGACTTAAGTACAAGAGGATTGACACTCTAAATTTCTATGATTTGAACCACTCCTGTGAGTCCCGTGTTAGATTCCGATGCTTCACTTCAGGTTTAATGTATCCCTTGGACCTTCTTATAAACGATGAAACACAGAAATTACATCCGAATATAATCCAAAAGGCACAATGCCGACCTATGTACAAGAGGACTGACACTCTAACTTTCTATGATTTGAACCTCTCCTGTGAGTCCAGTTTTAGATTCCGATGCTTCACTTCAGGTTTACTGTATCCCTTGGACCTTCTTATTGACGATGAAACACAGAATTTACATCCAAATTTAATACAAAAAGCACAATGCCGACTTAAGTACAAGAGGACTGACACTCTAACTTTCTTTGATTTGAACCTCTCCTGGTATTCCAGTTTTAGATTCCGATGCTTCACTTCAGGTTTTCTGTATCCCTTGGACCTTCTTATTGACGATGAAACACAGAAATTGTATCCGAATTTAATACAAAATGCACATTGCCGACTTAAGTACAAGAGGACTGACATACTAACTTTCTACGATTTGAACCTCTCCTGTGAGTCCAGTTTTAGATTCCGATGCTTCACTTCAGGTTTACTGTATCCCTAGGATCTTCTTATTGACGATGAAACACAGAAATTGCATACGAATTTAATACAAAAGGCACAATGCAGACTTAAGTACAAGAGGACTGACACTCTAACTTTCTATGATTTGAACCTCTCCTGTGAGCCCAGTTTTAGATTCCGATGCTTCACTTCAGGTTTACTGTATCCCTTGGACCTTCTTATTGACGATGAAACACAGAAATTGCATCCGAATTTAATACAAAAGGCACAATGCTGACTTAAGTACAAGAGGACTGACACTCTAAATTTCTATGATTTGAACCACTCCTGTGAGCCCCGTGTTAGATTCCGATGCTTCACTTCAGGTTTGATGTATCCCTTGGACCTTCTTATAAACGATGAAACACAGAAATTACATCCGAATTTAATCCAAAAGGCACAATGCCGACCTATGTACAAGAGGACTGACACTCTAAGTTTCTATGATTTGCACCTCTCCTGTGAGTCCGGTTTTCGATTCCGATGCTTCACTTCAGGTTTACTGTATCCCTTGGACGTTCTTATTGACGATGAAACACAGAAATTGCATCCGAATTTAATACAAAAGGCACAATGCCGACTTATGTACAAGAGGACTGACACTCTAAATTTCTATGATTTGAACCTCTCCTGTGAGTTCAGTTTTAGATTCCGATGCTTCACTTCAGGTTTACTGTATCCCTTGGACCTTCTTATTGACGATGAAACACAGAAATTGCATACGAATTTAATACTAAATGCACAATGCTGACTTAAGTACAAGAGGACTGACACCCTAATTTTCTATGATTTGAACCACTCCTGTGAGGCCAGTTATAGATTCCGATGCTTCACTTCAGTTTTACTGTATCCCTTGGACTTTCTTATTGACGATGAAACACAGAAATTGCATCCGAATTTAATACAAAAGGCACAATGCCGACTTAAGTACAAGAGGACTGACACTCTAACTTTCTATGATTTGAACCTCTCCTGTGAGTCCAGTTTTAGATTCCGATGCTTCACTTCAGGTTTACTGTATCCCTTGGACCTTCTTATTGACGATGAAACACAGAAATTGCATTCGAATTTAATACAAAAGGCACAATGCTGACTTAAGTACAAGAGGACTGACACTCTAAATTTCTATGATTTGAACCACTCCTGTGAGTCCCGTGTTAGATTCCGATGCTTCACTTCAGGTTTAATGTATCCCTTGGACCTTCTTATAAACGATGAAACACAGAAATTACATCCGAATTTAATCCAAAAGGCACAATGTCGACCTATGTACAAGAGGACTGACACTCTAACTTTCTGTGATTTGAACCTCTCCTGTGAGTCCAGTTTTAGATTCCGATGCTTCACTTCAGGTTTACTGTATTCCTAGGACCTTCTTATTGACGATGAAACAACATAGAAATTGCATCCGGATTTCATACAAAAGGCACAATGCCGACTTAAGTACAAGAGGACTGACACTCTAACTTTCTTTGATATGAACCTCTCCTGGGATTCCAGTTTTAGTCTCCGATGCTTCACTTCAGGTTTACTGTATCCCTTGGACCTTCTTATTGACGATGAAACACAGAATTTGCATCCGAATTTAATACAAAAGGCACAATGCCGACTTAAGTACAAGAGCACTGACACTAACTTTCTATGATTTGAACCTCTCCTGTGAGTCCGGTTTTCGATTCCGATGCTTGACTTCAGGTTTACTGTATCCCTTGGACCTTCTTATTGACGATGAAACACAGAAATTGCATCCGAATTTAATACAAAAGTCACGATGCCGACTTTAGTACAAGAGGACTGACACTCTAACTTTCTATGATTTGAACCTCACCTGTGAGTGCAGTTTTAGATTTCGATGCTTCACTTCAGGTTTACTTAATCCCTTGGACCTTCTTATTGACGATGAAACACAGAAATTGCATCCGAATTTAATACAAAATGCACAATGCCGACTTAAGTACAAGAGGACTGACACTCTGAATTTCTATGATTTGAACCTCTCCTGTGAGTTCAGTTTTAGATTCCGATGCTTCACTTCAGGTTTACTGTATCCCTTGGACCTTCTTATTGACGATGAAACACAGAAATTGCATACGAATTTAATACTAAATGCACAATGCCGACTTAAGTACAAGAGGACTGACACTCTAAGTTTCTCTGATTTGAACCTCTCCTGTGAGTCCAGTTTTAGATTCCGATGCTTCACTTCAGGTTTACTGTATCCCTTGGACCTTCTTATAAACGATGAAACACAGAAATTACATCCGAATTTAATACAAAAGGCACAATGCCGACCTAAGTACAAGAGGACTGATAATCTAACTTTCTATGATTTGAACCGCTCCTGTGAGTCCAGTTTTAGATTCCGATGCTTCACTTCAGGTTTACTGTATCCCTTGGACCTTCTTATTGACGATGAAACACAGAATTTGCATCCGAATTTAATACAAAAGGCACAATGCCGACTTAAGTACAAGAGGACTGTCACTCTAACTTTCTACGATTTGAACCTCTATTGTGAGTCCAGTTTTCGATTCCGATGCTTCACTGCAGGTTTACTGTATCCCTTGGACCTTCTTATTGACGATGAAACACAGAAATTGCATCCGAATTTAATACAAAAGGCACAATTCCGACTTAAGTACCAGAGGACTGACACTCCTACTTTCTTTGATTTGAACCTCTTCCGTGATTCCAGTTTTAGATTCCGATGCTTCACTTCTGGTTCTCTGTATCCCTTGGACCTTCTTATTGACGATGAAACACAGAAATGGCATCCGACTTTAATACAAAAGGCACAATGCTGACTTAAGTACAAGAGGACTGACACTCTAACTTTCTATGATTTGAACCTCACCTGTGAATCCAGTTTAAGATTCCCATGCTTCACTTCAGGTTTACTGTATACCTTGGACCTTCTTATTGACGATGAAACACAGAAATTGCATCCGAATTTAATACAAAAGGCACAATGCCGACTTAAGTATAAGAGGACTGACACACTAACTTTCTACGATTTGAACCTCTCCTGTGAGTCCAGTTTTAGATTCCGATGCTTCACTTCAGGTTTACTGTATCCCTAGGATCTTCTTATTGACGATGAAACACAGAAATTGCATACGAATTTAAAACAAAAGGCACAATGCCGACTTAAGTGCAAGAGGACTGACACTCTAACTTTCTATGATTTGAACCACTCCTGTGAGTCCAGTTTTAGATTCCGATGCTTCACTTCAGGTTTACTGTATCTCTTGGACCTTCTTATTGACGAAGAAACACAGAAATTGCATCCGAATTTAATACAAAACGCTCAATGCCGACTTAAGGACAAGAGGACTGACACTATAAGTTTCTCTGATTTGAACCGCTCCTGTGATTCCAGCTTAGAGATTCCGATGCTTCACTTCAGGTTTACTGTATCCCTTGGACCTTCTTATTGACGATGAAGCACAGAAATTGAATCCGATTTTAATACTAAAGGCACAATGCCGACTTAAGTACAAGAGGACTGACACTCTAACTTTCTATGATTTGAACCTCTCCTGTGAGTCCAGTTTTAGATTCCGATGCTTCACTTCAGGTTTACTGTATCCCTTGGACCTTCTTATTGACGATGAAACACAGAAATTGCATTCGAATTTAATACAAAAGGCACAATGCTGACTTAAGTACAAGAGGACTGACACTCTAAATTTCTATGATTTGAACCACTCCTGTGAGTCCCGTGATAGATTCCGATGCTTCACTTCAGGTTTAATGTATCCCTTGGACCTTCTTATAAACGATGAAACACAGAAATTACATCCGAATTTAATCCAAAAGGCACAATGTCGACCTATGTACAAGAGGACTGACACTCTAACTTTCTGTGATTTGAACCTCTCCTGTGAGTCCAGTTTTAGATTCCGATGCTTCACTTCAGGTTTACTGTATTCCTAGGACCTTCTTATTGACGATGAAACAACATAGAAATTGCATCCGGATTTCATACAAAAGGCACAATGCCGACTTAAGTACAAGAGGACTGACACTCTAACTTTCTTTGATATGAACCTCTCCTGGGATTCCAGTTTTAGTCTCCGATGCTTCACTTCAGGTTTACTGTATCCCCTGGACCTTCTTATTGACGATGAAACACAGAATTTGCATCCGAATTTAATACAAAAGGCACAATGCCGACTTAAGTACAAGAGCACTGACACTAACTTTCTATGATTTGAACCTCTCCTGTGAGTCCGGTTTTCGATTCCGATGCTTGACTTCAGGTTTACTGTATCCCTTGGACCTTCTTATTGACGATGAAACACAGAAATTGCATCCGAATTTAATACAAAAGTCACGATGCCGACTTTAGTACAAGAGGACTGACACTCTAACTTTCTATGATTTGAACCTCACCTGTGAGTGCAGTTTTAGATTTCGATGCTTCACTTCAGGTTTACTTAATCCCTTGGACCTTCTTATTGACGATGAAACACAGAAATTGCATCCGAATTTAATACAAAATGCACAATGCCGACTTAAGTACAAGAGGACTGACACTCTGAATTTCTATGATTTGAACCTCTCCTGTGAGTTCAGTTTTAGATTCCGATGCTTCACTTCAGGTTTACTGTATCCCTTGGACCTTCTTATTGACGATGAAACACAGAAATTGCATACGAATTTAATACTAAATGCACAATGCCGACTTAAGTACAAGAGGACTGACACTCTAAGTTTTTCTGATTTGAACCTCTCCTGTGAGTCCAGTTTTAGATTCCGATGCTTCACTTCAGGTTTACTGTATCCCTTGGACCTTCTTATAAACGATGAAACACAGAAATTACATCCGAATTTAATACAAAAGGCACAATGCCGACCTAAGTACAAGAGGACTGATAATCTAACTTTCTATGATTTGAACCGCTCCTGTGAGTCCAGTTTTAGATTCCGATGCTTCACTTCAGGTTTACTGTATCCCTTGGACCTTCTTATTGACGATGAAACACAGAATTTGCATCCGAATTTAATACAAAAGGCACAATGCCGACTTAAGTACAAGAGGACTGTCACTCTAACTTTCTACGATTTGAACCTCTATTGTGAGTCCAGTTTTCGATTCCGATGCTTCACTGCAGGTTTACTGTATCCCTTGGACCTTCTTATTGACGATGAAACACAGAAATTGCATCCGAATTTAATACAAAAGGCACAATTCCGACTTAAGTACCAGAGGACTGACACTCCTACTTTCTTTGATTTGAACCTCTTCCGTGATTCCAGTTTTAGATTCCGATGCTTCACTTCTGGTTCTCTGTATCCCTTGGACCTTCTTATTGACGATGAAACACAGAAATGGCATCCGACTTTAATACAAAAGGCACAATGCTGACTTAAGTACAAGAGGACTGACACTCTAACTTTCTATGATTTGAACCTCACCTGTGAATCCAGTTTAAGATTCCGATGCTTCACTTCAGGTTTACTGTATACCTTGGACCTTCTTATTGACGATGAAACACAGAAATTGCATCCGAATTTAATACAAAAGGCACAATGCCGACTTAAGTATAAGAGGACTGACACACTAACTTTCTACGATTTGAACCTCTCCTGTGAGTCCAGTTTTAGATTCCGATGCTTCACTTCAGGTTTACTGTATCCCTAGGATCTTCTTATTGACGATGAAACACAGAAATTGCATACGAATTTAAAACAAAAGGCACAATGCCGACTTAAGTGCAAGAGGACTGACACTCTAACTTTCTATGATTTGAACCACTCCTGTGAGTCCAGTTTTAGATTCCGATGCTTCACTTCAGGTTTACTGTATCCCTTGGACCTTCTTATTGACGAAGAAACACAGAAATTGCATCCGAATTTAATACAAAACGCTCAATGCCGACTTAAGGACAAGAGGACTGACACTATAAGTTTCTCTGATTTGAACCGCTCCTGTGATTCCAGCTTAGAGATTCCGATGCTTCACTTCAGGTTTACTGTATCCCTTGGACCTTCTTATTGACGATGAAGCACAGAAATTGAATCCGATTTTAATACTAAAGGCACAATGCCGACTTAAGTACAAGAGGACTGACACTCTAACTTTCTATGATTTGAACCTCTCCTGTGAGTCCAGTTTTTGATTCCAATGCCTCACTTCAGGTTTACTGTATCCCTTGGAACTTCTTATTGTCGATGAAACACAGAAATTGCATACGAATTTAAAACAAAAGGCACAATGCCGACTTAAGTGCAAGAGGACTGACACTCTAACTTTCTATGATTTGAACCACTCCTGTGAGTCCAGTTTTAGATGCCGAGGCTACACTTCACGTTTACTGTATCCCTCGGACCTTCTTATTGACGATGAAACACAGAAATTGCATCCGAATTTAATACAAAAGGCACAATGCCGACATAAGTAAAAGAGGACTGACACCCTAACTATCTATGATTTGAACCTCTCCTGTGAGTCCAGTTTTAGATTCCGATGCTTCACTTCAGGTTTTCTGCATCCCTTGGACCTTCTTATTGACGATGAAACACAGAAATTGCATCCGAATTTAATACAAAAGGCACAATGCCGACTTAAGTACAAGAGGACTGACACTCTAACTTTCTATGATATGAACCTCACCTGTGAGTGCAGTTTTAGATTTCGATGCTTCACTTCAGGTTTACTGAATCCCTTGGACTTTCTTATTGACGATGAAACACAGAAATTGCATCCGAATTTAATACAAAATGCACAATGCCGACTTAAGTACAAGAGGACTGACACTCTAACTTTCTATGATTTGAAATACTCCTGTGAGGCCAGTTACAGATTCCGATGCTTCACTTCAGTTTTACTGTATCCCTTGGACTTTCTTATTGACGATGAAACACAGAAATTGCATCCGAATTTAATACAAAAGGCACAATGCCGACTTAAGTGCAAGAGGACTGACACTCTAACTTTCTATGATTTGAACCACTCCTGTGAGTCCAGTTTTAGATTCCGATGCTTCACTTCAGGTTTACTGTATCCCTTGGACCTTCTTATTGACGAAGAAACACAGAAATTGCATCCGAATTTAATACAAAACGCTCAATGCCGACTTAAGGACAAGAGGACTGACACTATAAGTTTCTCTGATTTGAACCGCTCCTGTGATTCCAGCTTAGAGATTCCGATGCTTCACTTCAGGTTTACTGTATCCCTTGGACCTTCTTATTGACGATGAAGCACAGAAATTGAATCCGATTTTAATACTAAAGGCACAATGCCGACTTAAGTACAAGAGGACTGACACTCTAACTTTCTATGATTTGAACCTCTCCTGTGAGTCCAGTTTTTGATTCCAATGCCTCACTTCAGGTTTACTGTATCCCTTGGAACTTCTTATTGTCGATGAAACACAGAAATTGCATACGAATTTAAAACAAAAGGCACAATGCCGACTTAAGTGCAAGAGGACTGACACTCTAACTTTCTATGATTTGAACCACTCCTGTGAGTCCAGTTTTAGATGCCGAGGCTACACTTCACGTTTACTGTATCCCTCGGACCTTCTTATTGACGATGAAACACAGAAATTGCATCCGAATTTAATACAAAAGGCACAATGCCGACATAAGTAAAAGAGGACTGACACCCTAACTATCTATGATTTGAACCTCTCCTGTGAGTCCAGTTTTAGATTCCGATGCTTCACTTCAGGTTTTCTGCATCCCTTGGACCTTCTTATTGACGATGAAACACAGAAATTGCATCCGAATTTAATACAAAAGGCACAATGCCGACTTAAGTACAAGAGGACTGACACTCTAACTTTCTATGATATGAACCTCACCTGTGAGTGCAGTTTTAGATTTCGATGCTTCACTTCAGGTTTACTGAATCCCTTGGACTTTCTTATTGACGATGAAACACAGAAATTGCATCCGAATTTAATACAAAATGCGCAATGCCGACTTAAGTACAAGAGGACTGACACTCTAACTTTCTATGATTTGAAATACTCCTGTGAGGCCAGTTACAGATTCCGATGCTTCACTTCAGTTTTACTGTATCCCTTGGACTTTCTTATTGACGATGAAACACAGAAATTGCATCCGAATTTAATACAAAAGGCACAATGCCGACTTAAGTACAAGAGGACTGACACTCTAAATTTCTATGATTTGAACCTCTCCTGTGAGTCCAGTTTTTGATTCCAATGCCTCACTTCAGGTTTACTGTATCCCTTGGAACTTCTTATTGTCGATGAAACACAGAAATTGCATCCGAATTTAATACAAAAGGCACAATGCCGACTTAAGTACAAGAGGACTGACACCCTAATTTTCTTTGATTTGAACCTCTCCTGTAATTCCAGTTTTAGATTCCGATGCTTCACTTTAGGTTTTCTGTATCCCTAGGACCTTCTTATTGACGATGAAACACAGAAATTGCATCCGAATTTAATACAAAAGGCACAAAACCGACTTAAGTACAAGAGGACTGACACTCTAACTTTCTATGATTTGAACCTCACCTGTGAGCCCAGTTTTAGATTTCGATGCTTCACTTTAGGTTAACTGAATCCCTTGGACCTTCTTATTGACGATGAAACACAGAAATTACATCCGAATTTAATACAAAATGCACAATGCCGACTTACGTACAAGAGGACTGACACTCTAACTTTCTATGATTTGAACCTCTCCTGTGAGTCCAGTTTAAGATTCTGAAGCTTCACTTCAGGTTTACTGTATCCCTTTGACCATCTTACTGACGATGAAACAGAAATTGCATACGAATTGATTACAAAAGGCACAATGCCGACTTAAGTAAAAGAGGACTGACACTCTAACTTTCTACGATTTGAACCTCTCCTGTGAGTCCAGTTTTAGATTCCGATGCTTCACTTCAGGTTTTCTGTATCCCTTGGAACTTCTTATTGACGATGAAACACAGAAATTGCATCCGAATTTAATACAAAAGGCACAATGCCGACTTAAGTACAAGAGGACTGACACTCTAACTTTCTATGATATGAACCTCACCTGTGAGTGCAGTTTTAGATTTCGATGCTTCACTTCAGGTTTACTGAATCCCTTGGACTTTCTTATTGTCGATGAAACACAGAAATTGCATCCGAATTTAATACAAAAGGCACAATGCCGACAAGTACAAGAGGACTGACACTCTAAGTTTCTCTGATTTGAACCTCTCCTGTGAGTCCAGTTTTAGATTCCGATGCTTCACTTCAGGTTTACTGTATCCCTTGGACCTTCTTATTTACGATGAAACACAGAAATTGCATCCGAATTTAATACAAAAGGCACAATGCCGACTTAAGTACAAGAGGACTGACACCCTAATTTTCTTTGATTTGAACCTCTCCTGTAATTCCAGTTTTAGATTCCGATGCTTCACTTCAGGTTTTCTGTATCCCTAGGACCTTCTTATTGACGATGAAACACAGAAATTGCATCCGAATTTAATACAAAAGGCACAAAGCCGACTTAAGTACAAGAGGACTGACACTCTAACTTTCTATGATTTGAACCTCACCTGTGAGTCCAGTTTTAGATTTCGATGCTTCACTTTAGGTTAACTGAATCCCTTGGACCTTCTTATTGACGATGAAACACAGAAATTGCATCCGAATTTAATACAAAATGCACAATGCCGACTTACGTACAAGAGGACTGACACTCTAACTTTCTATGATTTGAACCTCTCCTGTGAGTCCAGTTTAAGATTCTGAAGCTTCACTTCAGGTTTACTGTATCCCTTTGACCATCTTACTGACGATGAAACAGAAATTGCATACGAATTGATTACAAAAGGCACAATGCCGACTTAAGTACAAGAGGACTGACACTCTAACTTTCTCTGATTTGAACCTCTCCTGTGAGTCCAGTTTTAGATGCCGAGGCTACACTTCACGTTTACTGTATCCCTCGGACCTTCTTATTGACGATGAAACACAGAAATTGCATCCGAATTTAATACAAAAGGCACAATGCCGACATAAGTAAAAGAGGACTGACACTCTAACTTTCTATGATTTGAACCTCTCCTGTGAGTCCAGTTTTAGATTCCGATGCTTCACTTCAGGTTTTCTGCATCCCTTGGACCTTCTTACTGACGATGAAACACAGAAATTGCATCCGAATTTAATACAAAAGGCACAATGCCGACATAAGTAAAAGAGGACTGACACTCTAACTTTCTATGATTTGAACCTCTCCTGTGAGTCCAGTTTTAGATTCCGATGCTTCACTTCAGGTTTACTGTATCCCTTGGACCTTCTTATTGACGATGAAACACAAAAATTGCATCCGAATTTAATACAAAAGGCACAATGCCGACTTAAGTACAAGAGGACTGACACCCTAATTTTCTTTGATTTGAACCTCTCCTGTAATTCCAGTTTTAGATTCCGATGCTTCACTTCAGGTTTTCTGTATCCCTAGGACCTTCTTATTGACGATGAAACACAGAAATTGCATCCGAATTTAATACAAAAGGCACAAAGCCGACTTAAGTACAAGAGGACTGACACTCTAACTTTCTATGGTTTGAACCTCACCTGTGAGTCCAGTTTTTAGATTTCGATGCTTCACTTTAGGTTAACTGAATCCCTTGGACCTTCTTATTGACGATGAAACACAGAAATTGCATCCGAATTTAATACAAAATGCACAATGCCGACTTACGTACAAGAGGACTGACACTCTAACTTTCAGTGATTTGAACCTCTCCTGTGAGTCCAGTTTTAGATTCCGATGCTTCACTTCAGGTTTTACTGTATCCCTTGGACTTTCTTATTGACGATGAAACACAGAAATTGCATCCGAATTTAATACAAAAGGCACAATGCCGACTTAAGTACAAGAGGACTGACACTCTAACTTTCTATGATTTGAACCTCTCCTGTGAGTCCAGTTTTAGATTCCGATGCTTCACTTCAGGTTTACTGTATCCCTTGGACCTTCTTATTGACGATGAAACACAGAAATTGCATTCGAATTTAATACAAAAGGCACAATGCTGACTTAAGTACAAGAGGACTGACACTCTAAATTTCTATGATTTGAACCACTCCTGTGAGTCCCCGTGTTAGATTCCGATGCTTCACTTCAGGTTTAATGTATCCCTTGGACCTTCTTATAAACGATGAAACACAGAAATTACATCCGAATTTAATCCAAAAGGCACAATGTCGACCTATGTACAAGAGGACTGACACTCTAACTTTCTGTGATTTGAACCTCTCCTGTGAGTCCAGTTTTAGATTCCGATGCTTCACTTCAGGTTTACTGTATTCCTAGGACCTTCTTATTGACGATGAAACAACATAGAAATTGCATCCGGATTTCATACAAAAGGCACAATGCCGACTTAAGTACAAGAGGACTGACACTCTAACTTTCTTTGATATGAACCTCTCCTGGGATTCCAGTTTTAGTCTCCGATGCTTCACTTCAGGTTTACTGTATCCCTTGGACCTTCTTATTGACGATGAAACACAGAATTTGCATCCGAATTTAATACAAAAGGCGCAATGCCGACTTAAGTACAAGAGCACTGACACTAACTTTCTATGATTTGAACCTCTCCTGTGAGTCCGGTTTTCGATTCCGATGCTTGACTTCAGGTTTACTGTATCCCTTGGACCTTCTTATTGACGATGAAACACAGAAATTGCATCCGAATTTAATACAAAAGTCACGATGCCGACTTTAGTACAAGAGGACTGACACTGTAACTTTCTATGATTTGAACCTCACCTGTGAGTGCAGTTTTAGATCTCGATGCTTCACTTCAGGTTTACTTAATCCCTTGGACCTTCTTATTGACGATGAAACACAGAAATTGCATCCGAATTTAATACAAAATGCACAATGCCGACTTAAGTACAAGAGGACTGACACTCTGAATTTTCTATGATTTGAACCTCTCCTGTGAGTTCAGTTTTAGATTCCGATGCTTCACTTCAGGTTTACTGTATCCCTTGGACCTTCTTATTGACGATGAAACACAGAAATTGCATACGAATTTAATACTAAATGCACAATGCCCCGACTTAAGTACAAGAGGACTGACACTCTAAGTTTCTCTGATTTGAACCTCTCCTGTGAGTCCAGTTTTAGATTCCGATGCTTCACTTCAGGTTTACTGTATCCCTTGGACCTTCTTATAAACGATGAAACACAGAAATTACATCCGAATTTAATACAAAAGGCACAATGCCGACCTAAGTACAAGAGGACTGATAATCTAACTTTCTATGATTTGAACCGCTCCTGTGAGTCCAGTTTTAGATTCCGATGCTTCACTTCAGGTTTACTGTATCCCTTGGACCTTCTTATTGACGATGAAACACAGAATTTGCATCCGAATTTAATACAAAAGGCACAATGCCGACTTAAGTACAAGAGGACTGTCACTCTAAACTTTCTACGATTTGAACCTCTATTGTGAGTCCAGTTTTCGATTCCGATGCTTCACTGCAGGTTTACTGTATCCCTTGGACCTTCTTATTGACGATGAAACACAGAAATTGCATCCGAATTTAATACAAAAGGCACAATTCCGACTTAAGTACCAGAGGACTCGACACTCCTACTTTCTTTGATTTGAACCTCTTCCGTGATTCCAGTTTTAGATTCCGATGCTTCACTTCTGGTTCTCTGTGTCCCCTTGGACCTTCTTATTGACGATGAAACACAGAAATGGCATCCGACTTTAATACAAAAGGCACAATGCTGACTTAAGTACAAGAGGACTGACACTCTAACTTTCTATGATTTGAACCTCACCTGTGAATCCAGTTTAAGATTCCGATGCTTCACTTCAGGTTTAACTGTATACCTTGGACCTTCTTATTGACGATGAAACACAGAAATTGCATCCGAATTTAATACAAAAGGCACAATGCCGACTTAAGTATAAGAGGACTGACACACTAACTTTCTACGATTTGAACCTCTCCTGTGAGTCCAGTTTTAGATTCCGATGCTTCACTTCAGGTTTACTGGTATCCCTAGGATCTTCTTATTGACGATGAAACACAGAAATTGCATACGAATTTAAAACAAAAGGCACAATGCCGACTTAAGTGCAAGAGGACTGACACTCTAACTTTCTATGATTTGAACCACTCCTGTGAGTCCAGTTTTAGATTCCGATGCTTCACTTCAGGTTTACTGTATCCCTTGGACCTTCTTATTGACGAAGAAACACAGAAATTGCATCCGAATTTAATACAAAACGCTCAATGCCGACTTAAGGACAAGAGGACTGACACTATAAGTTTCTCTGATTTGAACCGCTCCTGTGATTCCAGCTTAGAGATTCCGATGCTTCACTTCAGGTTTACTGTATCCCTTGGACCTTCTTATTGACGATGAAGCACAGAAATTGAATCCGATTTTAATACTAAAGGCACAATGCCGACTTAAGTACAAGAGGACTGACACTCTAACTTTCTATGATTTGAACCTCTCCTGTGAGTCCAGTTTTTGATTCCAATGCCTCACTTCAGGTTTACTGTATCCCTTGGAACTTCTTATTGTCGATGAAACACAGAAATTGCATACGAATTTAAAACAAAAGGCACAATGCCGACTTAAGAGCAAGAGGACTGACACTCTAACTTTCTATGATTTGAACCACTCCTGTGAGTCCAGTTTTAGATGCCGAGGCTACACTTCACGTTTACTGTATCCCTCGGACCTTCTTATTGACGATGAAACACAGAAATTGCATCCGAATTTAATACAAAAGGCACAATGCCGACATAAGTAAAAGAGGACTGACACTCTAACTATCTATGATTTGAACCTCTCCTGTGAGTCCAGTTTTAGATTCCGATGCTTCACTTCAGGTTTTCTGCATCCCTTGGACCTTCTTATTGACGATGAAACACAGAAATTGCATCCGAATTTAATACAAAAGGCACAATGCCGACTTAAGTACAAGAGGACTGACACTCTAACTTTCTATGATATGAACCTCACCTGTGAGTGCAGTTTTAGATTTCGATGCTTCACTTCAGGTTTACTGAATCCCTTGGACTTTCTTATTGACGATGAAACACAGAAATTGCATCCGAATTTAATACAAAATGCACAATGCCGACTTAAGTACAAGAGGACTGACACTCTAACTTTCTATGATTTGAAATACTCCTGTGAGGCCAGTTACAGATTCCGATGCTTCACTTCAGTTTTACTGTATCCCTTGGACTTTCTTATTGACGATGAAACACAGAAATTGCATCCGAATTTAATACAAAAGGCACAATGCCGACTTAAGTACAAGAGGACTGACACTCTAAATTTCTATGATTTGAACCTCTCCTGTGAGTCCAGTTTTTGATTCCAATGCCTCACTTCAGGTTTACTGTATCCCTTGGAACTTCTTATTGTCGATGAAACACAGAAATTGCATCCGAATTTAATACAAAAGGCACAATGCCGACTTAAGTACAAGAGGACTGACACCCTAATTTTCTTTGATTTGAACCTCTCCTGTAATTCCAGTTTTAGATTCCGATGCTTCACTTCAGGTTTTCTGTATCCCTAGGACCTTCTTATTGACGATGAAACACAGAAATTGCATCCGAATTTAATACAAAAGGCACAAAACCGACTTAAGTACAAGAGGACTGACACTCTAACTTCCTATGATTTGAACCTCACCTGTGAGCCCAGTTTTAGATTTCGATGCTTCACTTTAGGTTAACTGAATCCCTTGGACCTTCTTATTGACGATGAAACACAGAAATTACATCCGAATTTAATACAAAATGCACAATGCCGACTTACGTACAAGAGGACTGACACTCTAACTTTCTATGATTTGAACCTCTCCTGTGAGTCCAGTTTAAGATTCTGAAGCTTCACTTCAGGTTTACTGTATCCCTTTGACCATCTTACTGACGATGAAACAGAAATTGCATACGAATTGATTACAAAAGGCACAATGCCGACTTAAGTAAAAGAGGACTGACACTCTAACTTTCTATGATTTGAACCTCTCCTGTGAGTCCAGTTTTAGATTCCGATGCTTCACTTCAGGTTTTCTGTATCCCTTGGAACTTCTTATTGACGATGAAACACAGAAATTGCATCCGAATTTAATACAAAAGGCACAATGCCGACTTAAGTACAAGAGGACTGACACTCTAACTTTCTATGATATGAACCTCACCTGTGAGTGCAGTTTTAGATTTCGATGCTTCACTTCAGGTTTACTGAATCCCTTGGACTTTCTTATTGTCGATGAAACACAGAAATTGCATCCGAATTTAATACAAAAGGCACAATGCCGACAAGTACAAGAGGACTGACACTCTAAGTTTCTCTGATTTGAACCTCTCCTGTGAGTCCAGTTTTAGATTCCGATGCTTCACTTCAGGTTTACTGTATCCCTTGGACCTTCTTATTTACGATGAAACACAGAAATTGCATCCGAATTTAATACAAAAGGCACAATGCCGACTTAAGTACAAGAGGACTGACACCCTAATTTTCTTTGATTTGAACCTCTCCTGTAATTCCAGTTTTAGATTCCGATGCTTCACTTCAGGTTTTCTGTATCCCTAGGACCTTCTTATTGACGATGAAACACAGAAATTGCATCCGAATTTAATACAAAAGGCACAAAGCCGACTTAAGTACAAGAGGACTGACACTCTAACTTTCTATGATTTGAACCTCACCTGTGAGTCCAGTTTTAGATTTCGATGCTTCACTTTAGGTTAACTGAATCCCTTGGACCTTCTTATTGACGATGAAACACAGAAATTGCATCCGAATTTAACACAAAATGCACAATGCCGACTTACGTACAAGAGGACTGACACTCTAACTTTCTATGATTTGAACCTCTCCTGTGAGTCCAGTTTAAGATTCTGAAGCTTCACTTCAGGTTTACTGTATCCCTTTGACCATCTTACTGACGATGAAACAGAAATTGCATACGAATTGATTACAAAAGGCACAATGCCGACTTAAGTACAAGAGGACTGACACTCTAACTTTCTCTGATTTGAACCTCTCCTGTGAGTCCAGTTTTAGATGCCGAGGCTACACTTCACGTTTACTGTATCCCTCGGACCTTCTTATTGACGATGAAATACAGAAATTGCATCCGAATTTAATACAAAAGGCACAATGCCGACATAAGTAAAAGAGGACTGACACTCTAACTTTCTATGATTTGAACCTCTCCTGTGAGTCCAGTTTTAGATTCCGATGCTTCACTTCAGGTTTTCTGCATCCCTTGGACCTTCTTACTGACGATGAAACACAGAAATTGCATCCGAATTTAATACAAAAGGCACAATGCCGACATAAGTAAAAGAGGACTGACACTCTAACTTTCTATGATTTGAACCTCTCCTGTGAGTCCAGTTTAAGATTCTGAAGCTTCACTTCAGGTTTACTGTATCCCTTTGACCATCTTACTGACGATGAAACAGAAATTGCATACGAATTGATTACAAAAGGCACAATGCCGACTTAAGTACAAGAGGACTGACACTCTAACTTTCTATGATTTGAACCTCTCCTGTGAGTCCAGTTTTAGATTCCGATGCTTCACTTCAGTTTTACTGTATCCCTTGGACCTTCTTATTGACGATGAAACACAGAAATTGCATCCGAATTTAATACAAAAGGCACAATGCCAACTTAAGTACAAGAGGACCGACACCCTAATTTTCTTTGATTTGAACCTCTCCTGTAATTCCAGTTTTAGATTCCGATGCTTCACTTCAGGTTTTCTGTATCCCTAGGACCTTCTTATTGACGATGAAACACAGAAATTGCATCCGAATTTAATACAAAAGGCACAAAGCCGACTTAAGTACAAGAGGACTGACACTCTAACTTTCTATGGTTTGAACCTCACCTGTGAGTCCAGTTTTAGATTTCGATGCTTCACTTTAGGTTAACTGAATCCCTTGGACCTTCTTATTGACGATGAAACACAGAAATTGCATCCGAATTTAATACAAAATGCACAATGCCGACTTACGTACAAGAGGACTGACACTCTAACTTTCTATGATTTGAACCTCTCCTGTGAGTCCAGTTTAATGTTCTGAAGCTTCACTTCAGGTTTACTGTATCCCTTTGACCATCTTACTGACGATGAAACAGAAATTGCATACGAATTGATTACAAAAGGCACAATGCCGACTTAAGTACAAGAGGACTGACACTCTAACTTTCTCTGATTTGAACCTCTCCTGTGAGTCCAGTTTTAGATGCCGAAACTACACTTCACGTCTACTGTATCCCTCGGACCTTCTTATTGACGATGAAACACAGAAATTGCATCCGAATTTAATACAAAAGGCACAATGCCGACATAAGTAAAAGAGGACTGACACTCTAACTTTCTATGATTTGAACCTCTCCTGTGAGTCCAGTTTTAGATTCCGATGCTTCACTTCAGGTTTTCTGCATCCCTTGGACCTTCTTACTGACGATGAAACACAGAAATTGCATCCGAATTTAATACAAAAGGCACAATGCCGACTTAAGTACAAGAGGACTGACACTCTAACTTTCTATGATATGAACCTCACCTGTGAGTGCAGTTTTAGATTTCGATGCTTCACTTCAGGTTTACTGAATCCCTTGGACTTTCTTATTGACGATGAAACACAGAAATTGCATCCGAATTTAATACAAAATGCACAATGCCGACTTAAGTACAAGAGGACTGACACTCTAACTTTCTATGATTTGAAATACTCCTGTGAGGCCAGTTACAGATTCCGATGCTTCACTTCAGTTTTACTGTATCCCTTGGACTTTCTTATTGACGATGAAACACAGAAATTGCATCCGAATTTAATACAAAAGGCACAATGCCGACTTAAGTACAAGAGGACTGACACTCTAAATTTCTATGATTTGAACCTCTCCTGTGAGTCCAGTTTTTGATTCCAATGCCTCACTTCAGGTTTACTGTATCCCTTGGATCTTCTTATTGTCGATGAAACACAGAAATTGCATCCGAATTTGATACAAAAGGCACAATGCCGACTTAAGTACAAGAGGACTGACACCCTAATTTTCTTTGATTTGAACCTCTCCTGTAATTCCAGTTTTAGATTCCGATGCTTCACTTCAGGTTTTCTGTATCCCTAGGACCTTCTTATTGACGATGAAACACAGAAATTGCAACCGAATTTAATACAAAAGGCACAAAACCGACTTAAGTACAAGAGGACTGACACTCTAACTTTCTATGATTTGAACCTCACCTGTGAGTCCAGTTTTAGATTTCGATGCTTCACTTTAGGTTAACTGAATCCCTTGGACCTTCTTATTGACGATGAAACACAGAAATTACATCCGAATTTAATACAAAATGCACAATGCCGACTTACGTACAAGAGGACTGACACTCTAACTTTCTATGATTTGAACCTCTCCTGTGAGTCCAGTTTAAGATTCTGAAGCTTCACTTCAGGTTTACTGTATCCCTTTGACCATCTTACTGACTATGAAACAGAAATTGCATACGAATTGATTACAAAAGGCACAATGCCGACTTAAGTACAAGAGGACTGACACTCTAACTTTCTATGATTTGAACCTCTCCTGTGAGTCCAGTTTTTGATTCCGATGCTTCACTTCAGGTTTTCTGTATCCCTTGGAACTTCTTATTGACGATGAAACACAGAAATTGCATCCGAATTTAATACAAAAGGCACAATGCCGACTTAAGTACAAGAGGACTGACACTCTAACTTTCTATGATATGAACCTCACCTGTGAGTGCAGTTTTAGATTTCGATGCTTCACTTCAGGTTTACTGAATCCCTTGGACTTTCTTATTGTCGATGAAACACAGAAATTGCATCCGAATTTAATACAAATGGCACAATGCCGACAAGTACAAGAGGACTGACACTCTAAGTTTCTCTGATTTGAACCTCTCCTGTGAGTCCAGTTTTAGATTCCGATGCTTCACTTCAGGTTTACTGTATCCCTTGGACCTTCTTATTGACGATGAAACACAGAAATTGCATCCGAATTTAATACAAAAGGCACAATGCCGACTTAAGTACAAGAGGACTGACACCCTAATTTTCTTTGATTTGAACCTCTCCTGTAATTCCAGTTTTAGATTCCGATGCTTCACTTCAGGTTTTCTGTATCCCTAGGACCTTCTTACTGACGATGAAACACAGAAATTGCATCCGAATTTAATACAAAAGGCACAAAGCCGACTTAAGTACAAGAGGACTGACACTCTAACTTTCTATGATTTGAACCTCACCTGTGAGTCCAGTTTTAGATTTCGATGCTTCACTTTAGGTTAACTGAATCCCTTGGACCTCCTTATTGACGATGAAACACAGAAATTGCATCCGAATTTAATACAAAATGCACAATGCCGACTTACGTACAAGAGGACTGACACTCTAACTTTCTATGATTTGAACCTCTCCTGTGAGTCCAGTTTAAGATTCTGAAGCTTCACTTCAGGTTTACTGTATCCCTTTGACCATCTTACTGACGATGAAACAGAAATTGCATACGAATTGATTACAAAAGGCACAATGCCGACTTAAGTACAAGAGGACTGACACTCTAACTTTCTATGATTTGAACCTCTCCTGTGAGTCCAGTTTTAGATGCCGAGGCTACACTTCACGTTTACTGTATCCCTCGGACCTTCTTATTGACGATGAAACACAGAAATTGCATCCGAATTTAATACAAAAGGCACAATGCCGACATAAGTAAAAGAGGACTGACACTCTAACTTTCTATGATTTGAACCTCTCCTGTGAGTCCAGTTTTAGATTCCGATGCTTCACTTCAGGTTTTCTGCATCCCTTGGACCTTCTTATTGACGATGAAACACAGAAATTGCATCCGAATTTAATACAAAAGGCACAATGCCGAATTAAGTACAAGAGGACTGACACTCTAACTTTCTATGATATGAACCTCACCTGTGAGTGCAGTTTTATATTTCGATGCTTCACTTCAGGTTTACTAAATCCCTTGGACTTTCTTATTGACGATGAAACACATAAATTGAATCCGAATTTAATACAAAATGCACAATGCCGACTTAAGTACAAGAGGACTGACACTCTTACTTTCTATGATTTGAAATACTCCTGTGAGGCCAGTTACAGATTCCGATGCTTCACTTCAGTTTTACTGTATCCCTTGGACTTTCTTATTGACGATGAAACACAGAAATTGCATCCGAATTTAATACAAAAGGCACAATGCCGACTTAAGTACAAGAGGACTGACACTCTAAATTTCTATGATTTGAACCTCTCCTGTGAGTCCAGTTTTTGATTCCAATGCCTCACTTCAGGTTTACTGTATCCCTTGGAACTTCTTATTGTCGATGAAACACAGAAATTCCATCCGAATTTAATACAAAAGGCACAATGCCGACAAGTACAAGAGGACTGACACTCTAAGTTTCTCTGATTTGAACCTCTCCTGTGAGTCCAGTTTTAGATTCCGATGCTTTACTTCAGCTTTACTGTATCCCTTGGACCTTCTTATTGACGATGAAACACAGAAATTGCATCCGAATTTAATACAAAAGGCACAATGCCGACTTAAGTACAAGAGGACAGACACCCTAATTTTCTTTGATTTGAACCTCTCCTGTAATTCCAGTTTTAGATTCCGATGCTTCACTTCAGGTTTTCTGTATCCCTAGGACCTTCTTATTGACGATGAAACACAGAAATTGCATCCGAATTTAATACAAAAGGCACAAAGCCGACTTAAGTACAAGAGGACTGACACTCTAACTATCTATGATTTGAACCTCACCTGTGAGTCCAGTTTTAGATTTCGATGCTTCACTTTAGGTTAACTGAATCCCTTGGGCCTTCTTATTGACGATGAAACACAGAAATTGCATCCGAATTTAATACAAAATGCACAATGCCGACTTACGTACAAGAGGACTGACCCTCTAACTTTCTATGATTTGAACCTCTCCTGTGAGTCCAGTTTAAGATTCTGAAGCTTCACTTCAGGTTTACTGTATCCCTTTGACCATCTTACAGACGATGAAACAGAAATTGCATACGAATTGATTACAAAAGGCACAATGCCGACTTAAGTACAAGAGGACTGACACTCTAACTTCCTATGATTTGAACCTCTCCTGTGAGTCCAGTTTTAGATTCCGATGCTTCACTTCAGGTTTTCTGTATCCCTTGGACCTTCTTATTGACGATGAAACACAGAAATTGCATCCGAATTTAATACAAAAGGCACAATGCCGACTTAAGTACAAGAGGACTGACACTCTAACTTTCTATGATATGAACCTCACCTGTGAGTGCAGTTTTAGATTTCGATGCTTCACTTCAGGTTTACTGAATCCCTTGGACTTTCTTATTGACGATGAAACACAGAAATTGCATCCGAATTTAACACAAAATGCACAATGCCGACTTAAGTACAAGAGGACTGACACTCTAACTTTCTATGATTTGAAATACTCCTGTGAGGCCAGTTACAGATTCCGATGCTTCACTTCAGTTTTACTGTATCCCTTGGACTTTCTTATTGACGATGAAACACAGAAATTGCATCCGAATTTAATACAAAAGGCACAATGCCGACTTAAGTACAAGAGGGCTGACACTCTAAATTTCTATGATTTGAACCTCTCCTGTGAGTCCAGTTTTTGATTCCAATGTCTCACTTCAGGGTTACTGTATCCCTTGGAACTTCTTATTGTCGATGAAACACAGAAATTGCATCCGAATTTAATACAAAAGGCACAATGCCGACAAGTACAAGAGGACTGACACTCTAAGTTTCTCTGATTTGAACCTCTCCTGTGAGTCCAGTTTTAGATTCCGATGCTTCACTTCAGGTTTACTGTATCCCTTGGACCTTCTTATTGACGATGAAACACAGAAATTGCATCCGAATTTAATACAAAAGCCACAATGCCGACTTAAGTACAAGAGGACTGACACCCTAACTTTCTTTGATTTGAACCTCTCCTGTAATTCCAGTTTTAGATTCCGATGCTTCACTTCAGGTTTTCTGTATCCCTAGAACCTTCTTATTGACGATGAAACACAGAAATTGCATCCGAATTTAATACAAAAGGCACAATGCCGACTTAAGTACAAGAGGACTGACACTCTAACTTTCTATGATTTGAACCTCTCCTGTGAGTCCAGTTTTAGATTTCGATGCTTCACTTTAGGTTAACTGAATCCCTTGGACCTTCTTATTGACGATGAAACACAGAAATTGCATCCGAATTTAATACAAAATGCACAATGCCGACTTACGTACAAGAGGACTGACACTCTAACTTTCTATGATTTGAACCTCTCCTGTGAGTCCAGTTTAAGATTCTGAAGCTTCACTTCAGGTTTACTGTATCCCTTTGACCATCTTATTGACGATGAAACACAGAAATTGCATACGAATTGATTACAAAAGGCACAATGCCGACTTAAGTACAAGACGACTGACACTCTAACTTTCTATGATTTGAACCACTCCTGTGAGGCCAGTTTTAGATTCCGATGCTTCACTTCAGTTTTACTGTGTCCCTTCGACTTTCTTATTGACGATGAAACACAGAAATTGCATCAAAATTTAATACAAAAGGCACAATGCCGACTTAAGTACAAGAGGACTGACACTCTAATTATCTATGATTTGAACCTCTCCTGTGAGTCCAGTTTTCGATTTTGATGCTTCACTTCAGGTTTACTGTATCCCTTGGACCTTCTTATTGGCGATGAAACACTGAAACTGCATCCGAATTTAATATAAAAGGCACAATGCCGATTTAAGTACAAGAGGACTGACACTCTAAGTTTTCTCATTTGAACCTCTCCTGTGAGTCCAGTTTTAGATTCCGATGCTTCACTTCAGATTTACTGTATCCCTTTGACCTTCTTATTTACGATGAAGCACAGAAATTGCATCCGATTTTAATACAAAAGGCACAATGCCGACCTAAGTACAAGAGGACTGACACTCTAACTTTCTATGATTTGAACCTCTCCTGTGAGTCCAGTTTTCGATTCCGATGCTTCACTTCAGGTTTAATGTATCCCTTGGACCTTCTTATTGACGATGAAACACAGAAATTGCATCCGAATTTAACACAAAAGGCACAATGCCGACTTAAGTACAAGAGGACTGACACTCTAAGTTTCTATGATTTGAACCTCTCCTGTGAGTCAGGTTTTAATTTCCGATGCTTCACTTCAGGTTTACTGAATCCCTTGGACCTTCTTATTGGCAATGAAACACAGAAATTGCATACGAATTTAATACAAAATGCACAGTGCCGACTTAAGTACAAGAGGACTGACACTCTAACATTCTATGACTTGAACCACTCCTGTGAGTCCAGTTTTAGATTCCGATGCTTCACTTCAGGGTTACTGTATCCCTTGGACGTTCTTATTGACGATGAAACACAGAAATTGCATCCAAATTTAATACAAAAGGCACAATGCCGACTTAAGTACAAGAGGACTGACACCCTAACTTTCTATGATTTGAACCTTTCCTGTGAGTCCTGTTTCAGATTCCGATGCTTCACTTCAGGTTTACTGTATGCCTTGGACCTTCTTATTGACGATGAAACACAGAAATTGCATCCGAATTCAATACAAAAGGCACAATGCCGACTTAAGTACAAGAGGACTGACACTCTAACTTTCTATGATATGAACCTCTCCTGTGAGTCCAGTTTTAGATTCCGATGCTTCACTTCAGGTTTACTGTATCCCGTGGACCTTCTTATTGACGATGAAACACAGAAATTGCATCCGAATTTAATACAAAAGTCACAATGCCGACTTACGTACAAGAGGACTGACACTCTAAATTTCTATGATTTGAACCTCACCTGTGAGTCCAGTTTTGGATTCCGATGCTTCACTTCAGGTTTACTGTATCCCTTGGACCTTCTTATTGACGATGAAACACAGAAATTGCATCCAAATTTAATACAAAAGGCACAATGCCGACTTAAGTACAAGAGGACTGACACTCTAACTTTCTATGATTTGAACCTCTCCTGTGAGTCCAGTTTTCGATTCCGATGCTTCACTTCAGGTTTACTGTATCCCTTGGACCTTCTTATTGACGATGAAACACAGAAATTGCATCCGAATTTAATACATCAGGCACAATGACGACTTAAGTACAAGAGGACTGACACTCTAACATTCTATGATTTGAACCACTCCTGTGAGTCCAGTTATAGATTCCGATGCTTCACTTTCAGGTTTACTGTATCCCTTGGACCTTCTTATTGACGATGAAACACAGTAATTGCATCCGAATTAAATACAAAAGGCACAATGCCGACTTAAGTACAAGAGGACTGACACTCTAACTTTCTATGATTTGAACCTCTCCTGTGAGTCCAGTTTTAGATTCCGATGCTTCACTTCAGGTTTACTGTATCCCTAGGACCTTCTTATTGACGATGAAACAACACAGAAATTGCATCAGGATTTCATACAAAAGGCACAATGCCGACTTAAGTACAAGAGGACTGACACTCTAACTTTCTTTGATTTGAACCTCTCCTGGGATTCCAGTTTTAGATTCCGATGCTTCACTTCAGGTTTTCTGTATCCCTTGGACCTTCTTATTGACGATGAAATACAGAAATTGCATCCGAATTTAATACAAAAGGCACAATGCCGACTTTAGTGCAAGAGGACTGACACTCTAACTTTCTATGATTTGAACCTCACCTGTGAGTGCAGTTTTAGATTTCGATGCTTCACTTCAGTTTTACTGAATCCCTTGGACCTTCTTATTCACGATGAAACACAGAAATTGCATCCGAATTTAATACAAAATGCACAATGCCGACTTAAGTACAAGAGGACTGACACTCTAAATTTCTATGATTTGAACCTCTCCTGTGAGTTCAGTTTTAGATTCCGATGCTTCACTTCAGGTTTACTGTATCCCTTGGATCTTCTTATTGACGATGAAACACAGAAATTGCATACGAATTTAATACTAAATGCACAATGCCGACTTAAGTACAAAAGGACTGACACTCTAACTTTCTATGATTTGAACCACTCCTGTGAGGCCAGTTATAGATTCCGATGCTTCACTTCAGTTTTACTGTATCCCTTGGACTTTCTTATTGACGATGAAACACAGAAATTGCATCCGAATTTAATACAAAAGGCACAATGCCGATTTAAGTACAAGAGGACTGATACTCTACATTTCTATGATTTGAACCTCACCTGTGAGTCCAGTTTTTGATTCCAATGCCTCACTTCAGGTTTACTGCATCCCTTGGAACTTCTTATTGACGATGAAACACAGAAATTGCATCCGAATTTAATACAAATGGCACAATGCCGACTTAAGTACAAGAGGACTGACACTCTAAGTTTCTCTGATTTGAACCTCTCCTGTGAGTCCAGTTTTAGATTCCGATGCTTCACTTCAGGTTTACTGTATCCCTTGGACCTTCTTATTGACGATGAAACACAGAAATTGCATCCGAATTTAATACAAAACGCACAATGCCGACTTAAGTACAAGAGGACTGACACTCTAACTTTCTATGATTTGAACCTCACCTGTGAGTCCAGTTTCAGATTTCGATGCTTCACTTCAGGTTAACTGAATCCCTTGGACCTTCCTATTGACGATGAAACACTGAAATTGCATCCGAATTTAATACAAAATGCACAATGCCGACCTACGTACAAGTGGACTGACACTCTAACTTTCTATGATTTGAACCTCTCCTGTGAGTCCAGTTTAATATTCTGAAGCTTCACTTCAGGTTTACTGTATCCCTTTGACAATCTTATTGACGATGAAACACAGAAAATGCATACGAATTGATTACAAAAGGCACAATGCCGACTTAAGTACAACAGGACTGACACTCTAACTTTCTATGATTTGAACCACTTCTGTGAGGCCAGTTTTAGATTCTGATGCTTCACTTCAGTTTTACTGTATCCCTTGGGCTTTCTTATTGACGATGAAACACAGAAATTGCATCCAAATTTAATACAAAAGGCACAATGCCGACTTAAGTACAAGAAGACTGACACTCTAATTATCTATGATTTGAACCTCTCCTGTGAGTCCAGTTTTCGATTCCGATGCTTCACTTCAGGTTTACTGTATCCCTTGGACCTTCTTATTGACGATGAAGCACAGAAATTGCATCCGATTTTAATACAAAAGGCACAATGCCGACTTAAGTACAAGAGGACTGACACTCTAGTTTTCTATGATTTGAACCTCTCCTGTGTGTCCAGTTTTAGATGCCGAGGCTTCACTTCAGGTTTACTGTATCCCTTGGACCTTCTTATTGACGAAGAAACTTAGAAATTGCATCCGAATTTAATACAAAAGGCACAATGCCGACTTAAGTACAAGACGACTGACACTCTATCTTTCTATGATTTGAACCTCTCCTGTGAGTCCAGTTTTAGATTCCGATGCTTCACTTCAGATTTACTGTATCCCTTGGACCTTCTTATTGACGATGAAACACAGAAATTGTATCCGAATTTATTACAAAAGGCACAATGCTGACTTATGTACAAGAGGACTGACACCCTAACTTTCTACGATTTGAACCACTCCTGTGAGTCCCGTGTCAGATTCCGATGCTTCACTTCAAGTTTACTGTATCCCTTGGACCTTCTTATTGTCGATGAAACACAGAAATTGCATCCGAATTTATTACAAAAGGCACAATGCTGACTTAAGTACAAGAGGACTGACCCCCTAACTTTCTATGATATGAACCCCTCCTGTGAGTCCAGTTTTTGTTGCCACGGTTTCACTTCAGGTTTAGTGTATCCCTTGGACCTTCTTATTGACGATGAAACACAGAAATTGCATCCGAAATAAATACAAAAGGCACAATGCCGACTTAAGTACAAGAGGACTGACACTCTAAGCTTCAATGATTTGAACCTCTCCTGTGAGTCAGGATTTAGTTTCCGATGCTTCACTTCAGGTTTACTGAATCCCTTGGACCTTCACATTGGCAATGAAACACAGAAATTGCATACGAATTTAATACAAAAGGCACAGTGCCGACTTAAGTACAAGAGGACTGACACTCTAACATTCTATGATTTGAACCACTCCTGTGAGTCCAGTTTTAGATTCCGATGCTTCACTTCAGGTTTACTGTATCCCTTGGACCTTCTTATTGACGATGAAACACAGAAATTGCATCCGAATTTAATACAAAAGGCACACTGCCGAATTAAGTACAAGAGGACTGACACCCTAATTTTCTATGATTTGAACCTTTCCTGTGAGTCCAGTTTTAGATTCCGATGCTTCACTTCAGGTTTACTGTATCCCTTGGACCTTCTTATTGACGATGAAACGCAGAAATTGCATCCGAATTCAATACAAAACGCACAACGCCGACTTAAGTACAAGAGGACTGACACTCTAACTTTCTATGATATGAACCTCTCCTGTGAGTCCAGTTTTAGATTCCGATGCTTCACTTCAGGTTTACTGTATCCCGTGGACCTTCTTATTGACGATGAAACACAGAAATTGCATCCGAATTTAATACAAAAGGCACAATGCAGACTTAAGTACAAGAGGACTGACACTCTAAATTTCTATGATTTGAACCTCACCTGTGAGTCCAGTTTTGGATTCCGATGCTTCACTTCAGGTTTACTGAATCCCTTGGACCTTCTTATTGACGATGAAACACAGAATTGCATCCGAATTTAATACATCAGGCACAATGGCGACTTAAGGACAAGAGGACTGACACCTTAACTTTCTATGATTTGAACCACTCCTGTGAGTCCAGTTATAGATTCCGATGATTCACTTCAGGTTTACTGTATCCCTTGGACATTCTTATTGACGATGAAACACAGAAGTTGCATCCGAATTTAATACAAAAGGCACAATGCCGACTTAAGTACAAGAGGACTGACACTCTAAGTTTGTATGATTTGAATCTCTCCTGTGAGTCAGGTTTTAGTTTCCGATGCTTCACTTCAGGGTTACTGAATCCCTTGGAGCTACTTATTGACAATGAAACACAGAAATTGCATAAGAATTTAATACAAAAGGCACAGTGCCGACTTAAGTACAAGATGACTGACACTCTAACTTTCTATGATTTGAACCACTCCTGTGAGTCCAGTTTTAGATTCCGATGCTTCACTTCAGGTTTTCTGTATCCCTGGGACCTTCTTATTGACGATGAAACACAGAAATTACATCCGAATATAATACAAAAGGCACAATGCCGACTTAAGTACAAGAGGACTGACACTCTACCTTTCTTTGATTTGAACCTCTCCTGTGATTCCAGTTTTAGATTCCGATGCCTCACTTCAGGTTTCCTGTATCCCTGGGACCTTCTTATTGACGATGAAACACAGAAATTGCATCCGAATTTTATACAAAAGGCACAATGCCGACTTTAGTACAATAGGACTGACACTCTAACTTTCAATTATTTCAACCTCTCCTGTGAGTCCAGTTTTAGATTCCTATGCTTCACTTCAGGTTTACTGTATCCCTTGGACCTTCTTATTGACGATGAAACACAGAAATTGCATCCGAATTTAATACAAAAGGCACAATGCCGACTTCAGTACAAGAGGACTGACACTCTAAGTTTCTCTGATTTGAACCTCTCCTGTGAGTCCAGTTTTAGATTCCGATGCTTCACTTCAGATTTACTGTATCCCATGGACCTTCTTATTGACGATGAAACACAGAAATTACATCCGAATTTAATACAAAAGGCACAATGCTGACGTAAGTACAAGAGGACTGATACTCTAACTTTCTATGATTTGAAACACTCCTGTGAGTCCCGTGTTAGATTCCGATGCTTCACTTCAGGTTTACTGTATCCTTTGGACCTTCTTATAAACGATGAAACACAGAAATTACATCCATATTTAATACAAAAGGCACAATGCCGACCTAAGTACAAGAGGACTGACACTCTGACTTTCTATGATTTGAACCTCTCCTGTGAGTCCAGTTTTCGATTCCGATGCTTCACTTCAGGTTTACTGTATCCCTTGGATCTTCTTATTGACGATGAAACACAGAAATTGCATCCGAATTTAATACAAAAGGCACAATGCCGACTTAAGTACCAGAGGACTGACACTCTAACTTTCTATGATTTGAACCACTCCTGTGAGTCCCGTGTTAGATTCCGATGCTTCACTTCAGGTTTACTGTATCCCTTGGACCTACTCATAAACGATGAAACACAGATATTACATCCGAATTTAATACAAAAGGCACAATAACGACCTAAGTACAAGAGGACTGACACTCTAACTTTCTATGATTTGAACCTCTCCTGTGAGTCCAGTTTTAGATTCCGATGCTTCACTTCAGGTTTACTGTATCACTTGGACCTTCTTATTGACGATGAAACACAGAAATTGCATCCGAATTTAATACAAAAGGCACAATGCCGACTTTAGTACAAGAGGACTGACACTCTAACTTTCTATGATTTGAACCTGTCCTGTGAGTCCAGTTTTTGTTGCCGCGATTTCACTTCAGGTTTACTGTATCCATTGGACCTTCTTATTGACGATGAAACACAGAAATTGCATCCGAATTTAATACAAAAGGCACAATGCCGACTTAAGTACAAGAGGACTGACACCCTAACTTTCTGTGATTTAAACTTTTCCTGTGAGTCCAGTTTTAGATTCCGATGCTTCAGTTCAGGTTTACTGTATCCCTTGGACCTTCTTATTGACGATGATACACAGAAATTGCATCCGAATCTAATACAAAAGGCACAATGCCGACTTAAGTACAAGAGGACTGACACTCTAACTTTCTATGATTTGAACCTCACCTAACTTTCTATGATTTTAATCTCTCCTGTGAGTCCAGTTTTAGATTCCGATCATTCCCTTAAGGTTTACTGTATCCCTTGGACCTTCTTATTACCGATGAAACACAGAAATTGCATCCAAATTTAATACAAAAGGCACAATGCCGACTTAAGTACAAGAGGACTGACACTCTAACTTTCTTTGATTTGAACCTCTCCTGTGATCCCAGTTTTAGATTCCGATGCTTCACTTCAGGTTTTCTGTATCCCTTGGACCTTCTTATTGACGATGAAACACAGAAATTGCATCCGAATTTAATACAAAAGGCACAATGACGACTTAAGTAAAAGAGGACTGACACTCTAACTTTCTATGATTTGAACCTCACCTGTGAGTCCAGTTTTAGATTTCGATGCTTCACTTCAGGTTTACTGAATCCCTTGGACCTTCGTGTTGACGATGAAACACAGAAATTGCATCCGAATTTAATACAAAATGCACAATGCCGACTTAAGTTTAAGATGACTGACACTCTAACTTTCTATGATTTGAACCACTCCTGTGAGTCCAGTTTTAGATTCCGATGCTTCACTTGAGTTTTACTGTATCCCTTGGACCTTCTTATTGACGATGAGACACAGAAATTGCATCCGAAATTACTACAAAAGGCACAATGCCGACTTAAGTACAAGAGGACTGACACAATAAGTTTCTATGATTTGAACCTCTTCTGTGAGTCAGGTTTTAGTTTCCGATGCTTCACTTCAGGTTTACTGAATCCCGTGGACCTACTTATTGACAATGAAACACAGAAATTGCATACGAATTTAATACAAAAGGCATAGTGCCGACTTAAGTACAAGAGGACTGACACTCTAACTTTCTATGATTTGAACCACTCCTGTGAGTCCAGTTTAAGTTTCCGATGCTTCACTTCAGGTTTACTGTATCCCTTGGGCCTTCTTATTGACGATGAAACACAGAAATTGCATCCGAATGTAATACAAAAGGCACAATGCCGACTTAAGTACAAGAGGACTGACACTCTAACTTTCTTTGATTTGAACCTCTCCTGTGATTCCAGTTTTAGATTCCGATGCTTCAATTCAGGTTTTCTGTATCCCTGGGACCTTCTTCGTGACGATGAAACACAGAAATTGCATCCGAATTTTATACAAAAAGGCACAATGCCGACTTAAGTACAAGAGGACTGACACTCTAACTTCCTATTATTTGAACCTCTCCTGTGAGTCCAGTTTTAGATTCCGATGCTTCACTTCAGGTTTACTGTATCCCTTGAACCTTCTTATTGACAATGAAACACAGAAACTGCATCCGAATTTAATACAAAAGGCACAAAGCCGACTTAAGTACAAGTGGACTGACACTCTAACTTTCTATGATTTGAACCGCTTCTGTAATTTCAGTTTTAGATTCCGATGCTTCACTTCAGGTTTTCTGTATCCCTGGGGCCTTCTTACTGACGATGAAACATAGAAATTGCATCCGAATTTAATACAAAATGCACAATGCCGACTTAAGTACAAGAGGACTGACACTCTAACTTTCTTTGATTTGAACCTCTCCTGTGAGTCCAGTTTTAGATTCCGATGCTTCACTTCAGCTTTACTGTATCCCTTGGACCTTCTTATTGACGATGAAACACAGAAATTGGATCCGAATTTAATACAAAAGGCATAATGCCGACTTAAGTTCAAGTGACCTGACACTCTAACTTTTTTTGATTTGAACCTCTTCTGTAATTCCAGTTTTAGATTTCGATGCTTCACTTCAGGTTTTCTGTATCCCTGGGGCCTTCTTATTGACGGTGAAACGCAGAAATTGCATCCGAATTTAATACAAAAGGCACAATGCCGACTTAAGTACAAGAGGACTGACATTCTAACTTCCTATTATTTGAACCTCTCCTGTGAGTCCAGTTTTAGATTCCGATGCTTCACGTCAGGTTTACTGTATCACTTGGACCTTCTTATTGACGATGAAACACAGAAATTGCATCCGAATTTAATACAAAATGCACAATGCCGACTTAAGTACAAGAGGACTGACACCCTAACTTTCTGTGATTTAAACTTTTCCTGTGAGTCCAGTTTTAGATTCCGATGCTTCAGTTCAGGTTTACTGTATCCCTTGGACCTTCTTATTGACGATGATACACAGAAATTGCATCCGAATCTAATACAAAAGGCACAATGCCGACTTAAGTACAAGAGGACTGACACTCTAACTTTCTATGATTTGAACCTCACCTAACTTTCTATGATTTTAATCTCTCCTGTGAGTCCAGTTTTAGATTCCGATCATTCCCTTAAGGTTTACTGTATCCCTTGGACCTTCTTATTACCGATGAAACACAGAAATTGCATCCAAATTTAATACAAAAGGCACAATGCCGACTTAAGTACAAGAGGACTGACACTCTAACTTTCTTTGATTTGAACCTCTCCTGTGATCCCAGTTTTAGATTCCGATGCTTCACTTCAGGTTTTCTGTATCCCTTGGACCTTCTTATTGACGATGAAACACAGAAATTGCATCCGAATTTAATACAAAAGGCACAATGACGACTTAAGTAAAAGAGGACTGACACTCTAACTTTCTATGATTTGAACCTCACCTGTGAGTCCAGTTTTAGATTTCGATGCTTCACTTCAGGTTTACTGAATCCCTTGGACCTTCGTGTTGACGATGAAACACAGAAATTGCATCCGAATTTAATACAAAATGCACAATGCCGACTTAAGTTTAAGATGACTGACACTCTAACTTTCTATGATTTGAACCACTCCTGTGAGTCCAGTTTTAGATTCCGATGCTTCACTTGAGTTTTACTGTATCCCTTGGACCTTCTTATTGACGATGAGACACAGAAATTGCATCCGAAATTACTACAAAAGGCACAATGCCGACTTAAGTACAAGAGGACTGACACAATAAGTTTCTATGATTTGAACCTCTTCTGTGAGTCAGGTTTTAGTTTCCGATGCTTCACTTCAGGTTTACTGAATCCCGTGGACCTACTTATTGACAATGAAACACAGAAATTGCATACGAATTTAATACAAAAGGCATAGTGCCGACTTAAGTACAAGAGGACTGACACTCTAACTTTCTATGATTTGAACCACTCCTGTGAGTCCAGTTTAAGTTTCCGATGCTTCACTTCAGGTTTACTGTATCCCTTGGGCCTTCTTATTGACGATGAAACACAGAAATTGCATCCGAATGTAATACAAAAGGCACAATGCCGACTTAAGTACAAGAGGACTGACACTCTAACTTTCTTTGATTTGAACCTCTCCTGTGATTCCAGTTTTAGATTCCGATGCTTCAATTCAGGTTTTCTGTATCCCTGGGACCTTCTTCGTGACGATGAAACACAGAAATTGCATCCGAATTTTATACAAAAAGGCACAATGCCGACTTAAGTACAAGAGGACTGACACTCTAACTTCCTATTATTTGAACCTCTCCTGTGAGTCCAGTTTTAGATTCCGATGCTTCACTTCAGGTTTACTGTATCCCTTGAACCTTCTTATTGACAATGAAACACAGAAACTGCATCCGAATTTAATACAAAAGGCACAAAGCCGACTTAAGTACAAGTGGACTGACACTCTAACTTTCTATGATTTGAACCGCTTCTGTAATTTCAGTTTTAGATTCCGATGCTTCACTTCAGGTTTTCTGTATCCCTGGGGCCTTCTTACTGACGATGAAACATAGAAATTGCATCCGAATTTAATACAAAATGCACAATGCCGACTTAAGTACAAGAGGACTGACACTCTAACTTTCTTTGATTTGAACCTCTCCTGTGAGTCCAGTTTTAGATTCCGATGCTTCACTTCAGCTTTACTGTATCCCTTGGACCTTCTTATTGACGATGAAACACAGAAATTGGATCCGAATTTAATACAAAAGGCATAATGCCGACTTAAGTTCAAGTGACCTGACACTCTAACTTTTTTTGATTTGAACCTCTTCTGTAATTCCAGTTTTAGATTTCGATGCTTCACTTCAGGTTTTCTGTATCCCTGGGGCCTTCTTATTGACGGTGAAACGCAGAAATTGCATCCGAATTTAATACAAAAGGCACAATGCCGACTTAAGTACAAGAGGACTGACATTCTAACTTCCTATTATTTGAACCTCTCCTGTGAGTCCAGTTTTAGATTCCGATGCTTCACGTCAGGTTTACTGTATCACTTGGACCTTCTTATTGACGATGAAACACAGAAATTGCATCCGAATTTAATACAAAATGCACAATGCCGACTTAAGTACAAGAGGACCGACACTCTAACTTTCTATGATTTGAACGTCACCTGTGGGTCCAGTTTTAGATTCCGATGCCTCACTTCAGGTTTACTGTATCCCTTGGACCTTCTTATTGACGATGAAACACAGAAATTGCATCCGAATGTAATACAAAAGGCACAATGCCGACTTAAGTACAAGAGGACTGACACTCTAACTTTCTTTGATTTGAACCTCTCCTGTGATTCCAGTTTTAGATTCCGATGCTTCAATTCAGGTTTTCTGTATCCCTGGGACCTTCTTCTTGACGATGAAACACAGAAATTGCATCCGAATTTTTTACAAAAAGGCACAATGCCGACTTAAGTACAAGAGGACTGACACTCTAACTTCCTATTATTTGAACCTCTCCTGTGAGTCCAGTTTTAGATTCCGATGCTTCACTTCAGGTTTACTGTATCCCTTGGACCTTCTTATTGACGATGAAACACAGAAACTGCATCTGAATGTAATACAAAAGGCACAAAGCCGACTTAAGTACAAGTGGACTGACACTCTAACTTTCTATGATTTGAACCTCTTCTGTAATTTCAGTTTTAGATTCCGATGCTTCACTTCAGGTTTTCTGTATCCCTGGGGCCTTCTTATTGACGATGAAACATAGAAATTGCATCCGAATTTAATACAAAAGGCACAATGCCGACTTAAGTACAAGAGGACTGACACTCTAACTTCCTATTATTTGAACCTCTCCTGTGAGTCCAGTTTTAGATTCCGATGCTTCACTTCAGGTTTTCTGTATCCCTGGGACCTTCTTCTTGACGATGAAACACAGAAATTGCATCCGAATTTTTTACAAAAAGGCGCAATGCCGACTTAAGTACTAGAGGACTGACACTCTAACGTCCTATTATTTGAACCTCTCCTGTGAGTCCAGTTTTAGATTCCGATGCTTCACTTCAGGTTTACTGTATCCCTTGGACCTTCTGATTGACGATGAAACACAGAAACTGCATCCGAATTTAATACAAAAGGCACAAAGCCGACTTAAGTACAAGTGGACTGACACTCTAACTTTCTATGTTTTGAACCTCTTCTGTAATTTCAGTTTTAGATTCCGATGCTTCACTTCAGGTTTTCTGTATCCCTGGGGCCTTCTTATTGACGATGAAACATAGAAATTGCATCCGAATTGATTACAAAAGGCACAATGCCGACTTAGGTACAAAAGGACTGACACTCTAACTTCCTATTATTTGAACCTCTCCTGTGAGTCCAGTTTTAGATTCCGATGCTTCACTTCAGGGTTACTGTATCCCTTGGACCTTCTTATTGACGATGAAACACAGAAATTGCATCCGAATTTAATACAAAATGCACAATGCCGACTTAAGTACAAGAGGACTGACACCCTAACTTTCTGTGATTTAAACTTTTCCTGTGAGTCCAGTTTTAGATTCCGATGCTTCAGTTCAGGTTTACTGTATCCCTTGGACCTTCTTATTGACGATGATACACAGAAATTGCATCCGAATCTAATACAAAAGGCACAATGCCGACTTAAGTACAAGAGGACTGACACTCTAACTTTCTATGATTTGAACCTCACCTAACTTTCTATGATTTTAATCTCTCCTGTGAGTCCAGTTTTAGATTCCGATCATTCCCTTAAGGTTTACTGTATCCCTTGGACCTTCTTATTACCGATGAAACACAGAAATTGCATCCAAATTTAATACAAAAGGCACAATGCCGACTTAAGTACAAGAGGACTGACACTCTAACTTTCTTTGATTTGAACCTCTCCTGTGATCCCAGTTTTAGATTCCGATGCTTCACTTCAGGTTTTCTGTATCCCTTGGACCTTCTTATTGACGATGAAACACAGAAATTGCATCCGAATTTAATACAAAAGGCACAATGACGACTTAAGTAAAAGAGGACTGACACTCTAACTTTCTATGATTTGAACCTCACCTGTGAGTCCAGTTTTAGATTTCGATGCTTCACTTCAGGTTTACTGAATCCCTTGGACCTTCGTGTTGACGATGAAACACAGAAATTGCATCCGAATTTAATACAAAATGCACAATGCCGACTTAAGTTTAAGATGACTGACACTCTAACTTTCTATGATTTGAACCACTCCTGTGAGTCCAGTTTTAGATTCCGATGCTTCACTTGAGTTTTACTGTATCCCTTGGACCTTCTTATTGACGATGAGACACAGAAATTGCATCCGAAATTACTACAAAAGGCACAATGCCGACTTAAGTACAAGAGGACTGACACAATAAGTTTCTATGATTTGAACCTCTTCTGTGAGTCAGGTTTTAGTTTCCGATGCTTCACTTCAGGTTTACTGAATCCCGTGGACCTACTTATTGACAATGAAACACAGAAATTGCATACGAATTTAATACAAAAGGCATAGTGCCGACTTAAGTACAAGAGGACTGACACTCTAACTTTCTATGATTTGAACCACTCCTGTGAGTCCAGTTTAAGTTTCCGATGCTTCACTTCAGGTTTACTGTATCCCTTGGGCCTTCTTATTGACGATGAAACACAGAAATTGCATCCGAATGTAATACAAAAGGCACAATGCCGACTTAAGTACAAGAGGACTGACACTCTAACTTTCTTTGATTTGAACCTCTCCTGTGATTCCAGTTTTAGATTCCGATGCTTCAATTCAGGTTTTCTGTATCCCTGGGACCTTCTTCGTGACGATGAAACACAGAAATTGCATCCGAATTTTATACAAAAAGGCACAATGCCGACTTAAGTACAAGAGGACTGACACTCTAACTTCCTATTATTTGAACCTCTCCTGTGAGTCCAGTTTTAGATTCCGATGCTTCACTTCAGGTTTACTGTATCCCTTGAACCTTCTTATTGACAATGAAACACAGAAACTGCATCCGAATTTAATACAAAAGGCACAAAGCCGACTTAAGTACAAGTGGACTGACACTCTAACTTTCTATGATTTGAACCGCTTCTGTAATTTCAGTTTTAGATTCCGATGCTTCACTTCAGGTTTTCTGTATCCCTGGGGCCTTCTTACTGACGATGAAACATAGAAATTGCATCCGAATTTAATACAAAATGCACAATGCCGACTTAAGTACAAGAGGACTGACACTCTAACTTTCTTTGATTTGAACCTCTCCTGTGAGTCCAGTTTTAGATTCCGATGCTTCACTTCAGCTTTACTGTATCCCTTGGACCTTCTTATTGACGATGAAACACAGAAATTGGATCCGAATTTAATACAAAAGGCATAATGCCGACTTAAGTTCAAGTGACCTGACACTCTAACTTTTTTTGATTTGAACCTCTTCTGTAATTCCAGTTTTAGATTTCGATGCTTCACTTCAGGTTTTCTGTATCCCTGGGGCCTTCTTATTGACGGTGAAACGCAGAAATTGCATCCGAATTTAATACAAAAGGCACAATGCCGACTTAAGTACAAGAGGACTGACATTCTAACTTCCTATTATTTGAACCTCTCCTGTGAGTCCAGTTTTAGATTCCGATGCTTCACGTCAGGTTTACTGTATCACTTGGACCTTCTTATTGACGATGAAACACAGAAATTGCATCCGAATTTAATACAAAATGCACAATGCCGACTTAAGTACAAGAGGACCGACACTCTAACTTTCTATGATTTGAACGTCACCTGTGGGTCCAGTTTTAGATTCCGATGCCTCACTTCAGGTTTACTGTATCCCTTGGACCTTCTTATTGACGATGAAACACAGAAATTGCATCCGAATGTAATACAAAAGGCACAATGCCGACTTAAGTACAAGAGGACTGACACTCTAACTTTCTTTGATTTGAACCTCTCCTGTGATTCCAGTTTTAGATTCCGATGCTTCAATTCAGGTTTTCTGTATCCCTGGGACCTTCTTCTTGACGATGAAACACAGAAATTGCATCCGAATTTTTTACAAAAAGGCACAATGCCGACTTAAGTACAAGAGGACTGACACTCTAACTTCCTATTATTTGAACCTCTCCTGTGAGTCCAGTTTTAGATTCCGATGCTTCACTTCAGGTTTACTGTATCCCTTGGACCTTCTTATTGACGATGAAACACAGAAACTGCATCTGAATGTAATACAAAAGGCACAAAGCCGACTTAAGTACAAGTGGACTGACACTCTAACTTTCTATGATTTGAACCTCTTCTGTAATTTCAGTTTTAGATTCCGATGCATCACTTCAGGTTTTCTGTATCCCTGGGGCCTTCTTATTGACGATGAAACATAGAAATTGCCTCCGAATTTAATACAAAAGGCACAATGCCGACTTAAGTACAAGAGGACTGACACTCTAACTTCCTATTATTTGAACCTCTCCTGTGAGTCCAGTTTTAGATTCCGATGCTTCACTTCAGGTTTTCTGTATCCCTGGGACCTTCTTCTTGACGATGAAACACAGAAATTGCATCCGAATTTTTTACAAAAAGGCGCAATGCCGACTTAAGTACTAGAGGACTGACACTCTAACGTCCTATTATTTGAACCTCTCCTGTGAGTCCAGTTTTAGATTCCGATGCTTCACTTCAGGTTTACTGTATCCCTTGGACCTTCTGATTGACGATGAAACACAGAAACTGCATCCGAATTTAATACAAAAGGCACAAAGCCGACTTAAGTACAAGTGGACTGACACTCTAACTTTCTATGTTTTGAACCTCTTCTGTAATTTCAGTTTTAGATTCCGATGCTTCACTTCAGGTTTTCTGTATCCCTGGGGCCTTCTTATTGACGATGAAACATAGAAATTGCATCCGAATTGATTACAAAAGGCACAATGCCGACTTAGGTACAAAAGGACTGACACTCTAACTTCCTATTATTTGAACCTCTCCTGTGAGTCCAGTTTTAGATTCCGATGCTTCACTTCAGGGTTACTGTATCCCTTGGACCTTCTTATTGACGATGAAACACAGAAATAGCATCCGAATTTAATACTAAATGCACTGTGCCGACTTAAGTGCAAGAGGACCGACACTCTAACTTTCTATGATTTGAATTTCACCTGTGAGTCCAGTTTTAGATTCCAATGCCTCACTTCAGGTTTACTGTATCCCTTGGACCTTCTTATTGACGATGAAACACAGAAATTGCATCCGAAATTAATACAAAAGGCACAATGCCGACTTAAGTACAAGAGGATAGACACTCTAACTTTCTTTGATTTGAACCTCTCCTGTGATTCCAATTTTAGATTCCGATGCTACACTTCAGATTTTCTGTATCCCTTGGACCTTCTTATTGACGATGAAACACATAAATTGCATCCGAAATTAATACAAAAGGCACAATGCCGACTTAAGTACAAGAGGACTGACACTCTAACTTTCTATGATTTGAACCTCACCTGTGATTCCAGTTTTACATTTCGATGCTTCACTTCAGGTTTACTGAATCCCTTGGAGCTTCGTATTGACGATGAAACACAGAAATTGCATCCGAATGTAATACAAAATACACAATGCCGTCTTAAGATTAAGATGACTGACACTCTAAATTTCTTTGATTTGAACCTCTCCTGTGAGTCGAGTTTTAGATTCCGATGCTTCACTTCAGCTTTACTGTATCCCTTGGACCTTCTTATTGACGATGAAACACAGAAATTGGATCCGAATTTAATACAAAAGGCACAATGCCGACTTAAGTTCAAGTGATCTGACACTCTAACTTTCTTCGATTTGAACCTCTTCTGTAATTCCAGTTTTAGATTTCGATGCTTCACTTCAGGTTTTCTGTATCCCTGGGGCCTTCTTATTGACGGTGAAACACAGAAATTGCATCCGAATTTAATACAAAATGCACAATGCCGACTTAAGTACAAGAGGACCGACACTCTAACTTTCTATGATTTGAACGTCACCTGTGAGTCCAGTTTTAGATTCCGATGCCTCACTTCAGGTTTACTGTATCCCTTGGACCTTCTTATTGACGATGAAACACAGAAATTGCATCCGAATGTAATACAAAAGGCACAATGCCGACTTAAGTACAAGAGGACTGACACTCTAACTTTCTTTGATTTGAACCTCTCCTGTGATTCCAGTTTTAGATTCCGATGCTTCAATTCAGGTTTTCTGTATCCCTTGGACCTTCTTATTGACGATGAAACACAGAAATTGCATCCCAATTTAATACTAAATGCACAATGCCGACTTAAGTACAAGAGGACCGACACTCTAACTTTCTATGATTTGAACCTCACCTGTGAGTCCAGTTTTAGATTCCGATGCCTCACTTCAGGTTTACTGTATCCCTTGGACCTTCTTATTGACGATGAAACACAGAAATTGCATCCGAAATTAATACAAAAGGCACAATGCCGACTTAAGTACAAGAGGATAGACACTCTAACTTTCTTTGATTTGAACCTCTCCTGTGATTCCAATTTTAGATTCCGATGCTTCACTTCAGATTTTCTGTATCCCTGGGACCTTCTTCTTGACGATGAAACACAGAAATTGCATCCGAATTTTATACAAAAAGGCGCAATGCCGACTTAAGTACTAGAGGACTGAAACTCTAACTTCCTATTATTTGAACCTCTCCTGTGAGTCCAGTTTTAGATTCCGATGCTTCACTTCAGGTTTACTGTATCCCTTGGACCTTCTTATTGACGATGAAACACAGAAACTGCATCCGAATTTAATACAAAAGGCACAAAGCCGACTTAAGTACAAGTGGACTGACACTCTAACTTTCTATGTTTTGAACCTCTTCTGTAATTTCAGTTTTACATTCCGATGCTTCACTTCAGGTTTTCTGTATCCCTGGGGCCTTCTTATTGACGATGAAACATAGAAATTGCATCCGAATTTAATACAAAAGGCACAATGCCGACTTAGGTACAAAAGGACTGACACTCTAACTTCCTATTATTTGAACCTCTCCTGTGAGTCCAGTTTTAGATTCCGATGCTTCACTTCAGGGTTACTGTATCCCTTGGACCTTCTTATAGACGATGAAACACAGAAATTGCATCCGAATTTAATACTAAATGCACTGTGCCGACTTAAGTACAAGAGGACCGACACTCTAACTTTCTATGATTTGAACCTCACCTGTGAGTCCAGTTTTAGATTCCGATGCCTCACTTCAGGTTTACTGTATCCCTTGGACCTTCTTATTGACGATGAAACACAGAAATTGCATCCGAAATTAATACAAAATTCACAATGCCGACTTAAGTACAAGAGGATAGACACTCTAACTTTCTTTGATTTGAACCTCTCCTGTGATTCCAATTTTAGATTCCGATGCTACACTTCAGATTTTCTGTATCCCTTGGACCTTCTTATTGACGATGAAACACAGAAATTGCATCCGAAATTAATACAAAAGGCACAATGCCGACTTAAGTACAAGAGGACTGACACTCTAACTTTCTATGATTTGAACCTCACCTGTGATTCCAGTTTTACATTTCGATGCTTCACTTCAGGTTTACTGAATCCCTTGGAGCTTCGTATTGACGATGAAACACAGAAATTGCATCCGAATGTAATACAAAATACACAATGCCGTCTTAAGATTAAGATGACTGACACTCTAAATTTCTTTGATTTGAACCTCTCCTGTGAGTCCAGTTTTAGATTCCGATGCTTCACTTCAGCATTACTGTATCCCTTGGACCTTCTTATTGACGATGAAACACAGAAATTGGATCCGAATTTAATACAAAAGGCACAATGCCGACTTAAGTTCAAGTGATCTGACACTCTAACTTTCTTTGATTTGAACCTCTTCTGTAATTCCAGTTTTAGATTTCGATGCTTCACTTCAGGTTTTCTGTATCCCTGGGGCCTTCTTATTGACGGTGAAACACAGAAATTGCATCCGAATTTAATACAAAAGGCACAATGCCGACTTAAGTACAAGAGGACTGACATTCTAACTTCCTATTATTTGAACCTCTCCTGTGAGTCCAGTTTTAGATTCCGATGCTTCACTTCAGGTTTACTGTATCACTTGGACCTTCTTATTGACGATGAAACACAGAAATTGCATCCGAATTTAATACAAAATGCACAATGCCGACTTAAGTACAAGAGGACCGACACTCTAACTTTCTATGATTTGAACGTCACCTGTGAGTCCAGTTTTAGATTCCGATGCCTCACTTCAGGTTTACTGTATCCCTTGGACCTTCTTATTGACGATGAAACACAGAAATTGCATCCGAATGTAATACAAAAGGCACAATGCCGACTTAAGTACAAGAGGACTGACACTCTAACTTTCTTTGATTTGAACCTCTCCTGTGATTCCAGTTTTAGATTCCGATGCTTCAATTCAGGTTTTCTGTATCCCTGGGACCTTCTTCTTGACGATGAAACACAGAAATTGCATCCGAATTTTATACAAAAAGGCACAATGCCGACTTAAGTACAAGAGGACTGACACTCTAACTTCCTATTATTTGAACCTCTCCTGTGAGTCCAGTTTTAGATTCCGATGCTTCACTTCAGGTTTACTGTATCCCTTGGACCTTCTTATTGACGATGAAACACAGAAACTGCATCTGAATGTAATACAAAAGGCACAAAGCCGACTTAAGTACAAGTGGACTGACACTCTAACTTTCTATGATTTGAACCTCTTCTGTAATTTCAGTTTTAGATTCCGATGATTCACTTCCGCTTTTCTGTATCCCTGGGGCCTTCTTATTGACGATGAAACATAGAAATTGCATCCGAATTTAATACAAAAGGCACAATGCCGACTTAAGTACAAGAGGACTGACACTCTAACTTCCTATTATTTGAACCTCTACTGTGAGTCCAGTTTTAGATTCCGATGCTTCACTTCAGATTTTCTGTATCCCTTGGACCTTCTTATTGACGATGAAACACAGAAATTGCATCCGAAATTAATACAAAAGGCACAATGCCGACCTAAGTAAAAGTGGACTGACACTCTAACTTCCTATTATTTAAACCTCTCCTGTGAGTCCAGTTTTAGATTCCGATGCTTCACTTCAGGTTTACTGTATCCCTTGGACCTTCTTATTGACGATGAAACACAGAAATTGCATCCGAATTTAATACAAAAGGCACAATACCGACTAAAGTACAAGAGGACTGACATTCTAACTTTCTTTGATTTGAACCTCTCCTGTGATTAGAATTTTAGATTCCGATGCTACACTTCAGATTTTCTGTATCCCTTGGACCTTCTTATTGACGATGAAACACAGAAATTGCATCCGAAATTAATACAAAAGGCACAATGCCGACTTAAGTACAAGAGGACTGACACTCTAACTTTCTATGATTTGAACCTCTTCTGTGATTCCAGTTTTACATTTCGATGCTTCACTTCAGGTTTACTGAATCCCTTGGAGCTTCGTATTGACGATGAAACACAGAAATTGCATCCGAATGCAATACAAAATGCACAATGCCGACTTAAGATTAAGATGACTGACACTCTAACTTTCTTTGATTTGAACCTCTCCTGTGAGTCCAGTTTTAGATTCCGATGCTTCACTTCAGGTTTACTGTATCACTTGGACCTTCTTATTGACGATGAAACACAGAAATTGCATCCGAATTTAATACAAAATGCACAATGCCGACTTAAGTACAACAGGACCGACACTCTAACTTTCTATGATTTGAACGTCACCTGTGAGTCCAGTTTTAGATTCCGATGCCTCACTTCAGGTTTACTGTATCCCTTGGACCTTCTTATTGACGATGAAACACAGAAATTGCATCCGAATGTAATACAAAAGGCACAATGCCGACTTAAGTACTAGAGGACTGACACTCTAACTTTCTTTGATTTGAACCTCTCCTGTGATTCCAGTTTTAGATTCCGATGCTTCAATTCAGGTTTTCTGTATCCCTGGGACCTTCTTCTTGACGATGAAACACAGAAATTGCATCCGAATTTTATACAAAAAGGCACAATGCCGACTTAAGTACAAGAGGACTGACACTCTAACTTCCTATTATTTGAACCTCTCCTGTGAGTCCAGTTTTAGATTCCGATGCTTCACTTCAGGTTTACTGTATCCCTTGGACCTTCTTATTGACGATGAAACACAGAAACTGCATCTGAATGTAATACAAAAGGCACAAAGCCGACTTAAGTACAAGTGGACTGACACTCTAACTTTCTATGATTTGAACCTCTTCTGTAATTTCAGTTTTAGATTCGGATGCTTCACTTCAGGTTTTCTGTATCCCTGGGGCCCTCTTATTGACGATGAAACATAGAAATTGCATCCGAATTTAATACAAAAGGCACAATGCCGACTTAAGTACAAGAGGACTGACACTCTAACTTCCTATTATTTGAACCTCTCCTGTGAGTCCAGTTTTAGATTCCGATGCTTCACTTCAGGTTTACTGTATCCCTTGGACCTTCTTATTGACGATGAAACACAGAAATTGCATCCCAATTTAATACTAAATGCACAATGCCGACTTAAGTACAAGAGGACCGACACTCTAACTTTCTATGATTTAAACCTCACCTGTGAGTCCAGTTTTAGATTCCGATGCCTCACTTCAGGTTTACTGTATCCCTTGGACCTTCTTATTGACGATGAAACACAGAAATTGCATCCGAAATTAATACAAAAGGCACAATGCCGACTTAAGTACAAGAGGATAGACACTCTAACTTTCTTTGATTTGAACCTCTCCTGTGATTCCAATTTTAGATTCCGATGCTTCACTTCAGATTTTCTGTATCCCTTGGACCCTCTTATTGACGATGAAACACAGAAATTGCATCCGAAATTAATACAAAAGGCACAATGCCGACTTAAGTAAAAGAGGACTGACACGCTAACTTCCTACTATTTGAACCTCTCCTGTGAGTCCAGTTTTAGATTCCGATGCTTCACTTCAGGTTTACTGTACCCCTTGGACCTTCTTATTGACGATGAAACACAGAAACTGCATCCGAATTTAATACAAAAGGCACAAAGCCGACTTAAGTACAAGTGGACTGACACTCTAACTTTCTATGATTTGAACCTCTTCTGTAATTTCAGTTTTAGATTCCGATGCTTCACTTCAGGTTTTCTGTATCCCTGGGGCCTTCTTATTGACGATGAAACATAGAAATTGCATCCGAATTTAATACAAAAGGCACAATGCCCTCTTAGGTACAAAAGGACTGACACTCTAACTTCCTATTATTTGAACCTCTCCTGTGAGTCCAGTTTTAGATTCCGATGCTTCAATTCAGGTTTACTGTATCCCTTGGACCTTCTTATTGACGATGAAACACAGAAATTGCATCCGAAATTAATACAAAAGGCACAATGCCGACTTAAGTACAAGAGAATAGACACTCTAACTTTCTTTGATTTGAACCTCTCCTGTGATTCCAATTTTAGATTCCGATGCTACACTTCAGATTTTCTGTATCCCTTGGACCTTCTTATTGACGATGAAACACAGAAATTGCATCCGAAATTAATACAAAAGGCACAATGCCGACTTAAGTAAAAGAGGACTGACACTCTAACTTTCTATGATTTGAACCTCACCTGTGATTCCAGTTTTACATTTCGATGCTTCACTTCAGGTTTACTGAATCCCTTGGAGCTTCGTATTGACGATGAAACACAGAAATTGCATCCGAATGTAATACAAAATGCACAATGCCGACTTAAGATTAAGATGACTGACACTCTAACTTTCTTTGATTTGAACCTCTCCTGTGAGTCCAGTTTTAGATTCCGATGCTTCACTTCAGCTTTACTGTATCCCTTGGACCTTCTTATTGACGATGAAACACAGAAATTGGAACCGAATTTAATACAAAAGGCACAATGCCGACTTAAGTTCAAGTGATCTGACACTCTAACTTTCTTTGATTTGAACCTCTTCTGTAATTCCAGTTTTAGATTTCAATGCTTCACTTCAGGTTTTCTGTATCCTTGGGGCCTTCTTATTGACGGTGAAACACAGAAATTGCATCCGAATTAAATACAAAAGGCACAATGCCGACTTAAGTACAAGAGGACTGACACTCTAACTTCCTATTATTTGAACCTCTCCTGTGAGTCCAGTTTTAGATTCCGATGCTTCACTTCAGGTTTACTGTATCACTTGGACCTTCTTATTGACGATGAAACACAGAAATTGCATCCGAATTTAATACAAAATGCACAATGCCGACTTAAGTACAAGAGGACCGACACTCTAACTTTCTATGATTTGAACGTCACCTGTGAGTCCAGTTTTAGATTCCGATGCCTCACTTCAGGTTTACTGTATCCCTTGGACCTTCTTATTGACGATGAAACACAGAAATTGCATCCGAAATTAATACAAAAGGCACAATGCCGACTTAAGTACAAGAGGACTGACACTCTAACTTTCTATGATATGAACCTCTCCTGTGAGTCCAGTTTTAGATTCCGATGCTTCACTTCAGGTTTACTGTATCCCTTGGACCTTCTTATTGATGATGAAACACAGAAATTGCATCCGAATTTAATACAAAAGGCACAATGCTGACGTAAGTACAAGAGGACTGACACTCTAACTTTCTATGATTTGAACCAATCCTGTGAGTCCAGTTTTAGATTCCGATGCTTCACTTCAGGTTTACTGTATCCTTTGGACCTTCTTATAAACGATGAAACACAGAAATTACATCCGAATTTAATACAAAAGGCACAATGCCGACCTAAGTACAAGAGGACTGACACTCTAATTTTCTATGATTTGAACCTCTCCTGTGAGTCCAGTTTTCGATTCCGATGCTTCACTTCAGTTTTACTGTATCCCTTGGACCTTCTTATTGACGATGAAACACAGAAATTGCATCCGAATTTAATACAAAAGGCACAATGCCGACTTAAGTACAAGAGGACTGACACTCTATCTTTCTATGATTTGAACCTCTTCTGTAATTCCAGTTTTAGATTTCAATGCTTCACTTCAGGTTTTCTGTATCCTTGGGGCCTTCTTATTGACGGTGAAACACAGAAATTGCATCCGAATTTAATACAAAAGGCACAATGCCGACTTAAGTACAAGAGGACTGACACTCTAACTTCCTATTATTTGAACCTCTCCTGTGAGTCCAGTTTTAGATTCCGATGCTTCACTTCAGGTTTACTGTATCACTTGGACCTTCTTATTGACGATGAAACACAGAAATTGCATCCGAATTTAATACAAAATGCACAATGCCGACTTAAGTACAAGAGGACCGACACTCTAACTTTCTATGATTTGAACGTCACCTGTGAGTCCAGTTTTAGATTCCGACGCCTCACTTCAGGTTTACTGTATCCCTTGGACCTTCTTATTGACGATGAAACACAGAAATTGCATCCGAAATTAATACAAAAGGCACAATGCCGACTTAAGTACAAGAGGACTGACACTCTAACTTTCTATGATATGAACCTCTCCTGTGAGTCCAGTTTTAGATTCCGATGCTTCACTTCAGGTTTACTGTATCCCTTGGACCTTCTTATTGATGATGAAACACAGAAATTGCATCCGAATTTAATACAAAAGGCACAATGCTGACGTAAGTACAAGAGGACTGACACTCTAACTTTCTATGATTTGAACCACTCCTGTGAGTCCAGTTTTAGATTCCGATGCTTCACTTCAGGTTTACTGTATCCTTTGGACCTTCTTATAAACGATGAAACACAGAAATTACATCCGAATTTAATACAAAAGCCACAATGCCGACCTAAGTACAAGAGGACTGACACTCTAATTTTCTATGATTTGAACCTCTCCTGTGAGTCCAGTTTTCGATTCCGATGCTTCACTTCAGTTTTACTGTATCCCTTGGACCTTCTTATTGACGATGAAACACAGAAACTGCATCCGAATTTAATACAAAAGGCACAATGCCGACTTAAGTACAAGAGGACTGACACTCTATCTTTCTATGATTTGAACCTCTACTGTGAGTCCAGTTTTAGATTCCAATGCTTCACTTCAGATTTACTGTATCTCTTGGACCTTCTTATTGACGATGAAACACAGAAGTTGCATCCGAATTTAATACAAAAGGCACAATGCTGACTTAAGTACAAGAGGACTGACACTCTAACTTTCTACGATTTGAACCACTCCTGTGAGTCCCGTGTTAGATTCCGATGCTTCACTTCAGGTTTACTGTATCCCTTGGACCTTCTTATAAATGATGAAACACAGACATTACATCCGAATTTAATACAAAAGGCACAATGCCGACCTGAGTACAAGAGGTCTGACACTCTAACTTTCAATGATTTGAACCTCTCCTGTGAGTCCAGTTTTCGATTCCGATGCTTCACTTCAGGTTTACTGTATCACTTGGACCTTCTTATTGATGATGAAGCACAGAAATTGCATCCGAATTTAATACAAAAGGCACAATGCCGACTTAAGTACAAGAGGACTGACGCTCTAACTTTCTATGATTTGAACCTCTCTTGTGAGTCCAGTTATTGTTGCCGCGGTTTCACTCCAGGTTTACAGTATCCCTTGGACCTTCCTATTGACGATGAAACACAGAAATTGCATCCGAATTTAATACAAAAGGCACAATGGCGACTTAAGTACAAGAGGACTGACACCCTAACTTTCTATGATTTGAACCTCTCCTGTGAGTCCAGTTTTAGATTCCGATGCTTCACTTCAGGTTTACTGTATCCCATGGACCTTCTTATTGACGATGATACACAGAGATTGCATCCGATTTCAATACAAAAGGCACAATGCCGACTTAAGTACATGAGGACTGACACTCTAACTTTCTATGATATGAACCTCTCCTGTGAGTCCAGTTTTAGATTCCGATGCTTATCTACAGGTTTACTGTATCCCTTGGACCTTCTTATTGACGATGAAACACAGAAATTGCATCCGAATTTAATACAAAAGGCACAATGCCTACTTAAGTACAAGAGCACTGACACTCTAACTTTCTATGATTTGAACCTCACCTGTGAGTCCAGTTTTAGATTCCAATTCTTCACTTCAGATTTACTGTATACCTTGGACCTTCTTATTGACGATGAAACACAGAAATTGCATCCGAATTTAATACAAAAGGCACAATGCCGATTAAGTACAAGAGGACTGACACTCTAACTTTCTATGATTTGAACCTCACCTGTGAGTCCAGTTTTAGATTTCGATGCTTCACTTCAGGTTTACTGAATCCCTTGGACCTACTTATTGACAATGAAACACAGAAATTGCATACGAATTTAGTACAAAAGGCACAGTGGCGACTTAAGTACAAGATGACTGACACTCTAACTTTCTATGATTTGAACCACTCCTGTGAGTCCAGTGTTAGATTCCGATGCTTCACTTCAGGTTTTCTGTATCCCTGGGACCTTCTTATTGACGATGAAACACAGAAATTGCATCCGAATTTAATACAAAAGGCACAATGCCGACTTAAGTACAAGTGGACTGACACTATAACTTTCTTTGATTTGAACCTCTCCTGTGATTCCAGTTTTAGATTCCGATGCTTCACTTCAAGTTTTCTGTATCCCTGGGACCTTCTTATTGACGATGAAACACAGAAGTTGCATCCGAATTTTATACAAAAGGCACAATGCCGACTTTAGTACAATAGGACTGACACTCTAACTTTCAATTATTTGAACCTCTCCTGTGAGTCCAGTTTTAGATTCCGATGCTTCACTTCAGGTTTACTGTATCCCTTGGACCTTCTTATTGACGATGAAGCACAGAAATTGCATCCGATTTTAATACAAAACGCACAATGCCGACTTAAGTACAAGAGGACTGACACTCTAATTTTCTATGATTTGAACCTCTCCTGTGTGTCCAGTTTTAGATGCCGAGGCTTCACTTCAGGTTTACTGTATCCGTTGGACCTTCTTATTGACGATGAAACAGAGAAATTGCATCCGAATTTAATACAAAAGGACCAATGCCGACTTAAGTACAAGAGGACTGACACTCTATCTTTCTACGATTTGAACCTCTCCTGTGAGTCCAGTTTTAGATTCCGATGCTTCACTTCAGATTTACTGTATCCCATGGACCTTCTTATTGACGATGAAACAATGAAATTGCATCCGAATTTAATACAAAAGGCACAATGCTGACGTAAGTACAAGAGGACTGATACTCTAACTTTCTATGATTTGAACCACTCCTGTGAGTCCCGTGTTAGATTCCGATGCTTCATTTCAGGTTTACTGTATCCTTTGGACCTTCTTATTAACGATGAAACACAGAAATTACATCCGAATTTAATACAAAAGGCACAATGCCGACCTAAGTACAAGAGGACTGACACTCTAACTTTCTATGATTTGAACCTCTCCAGTGAGTCCAGTTTTCGATTCCGATGCTTCACTTCAGGTTTACTGTATCCCTTGGACCTTCTTATTGACGATGAAACACAGAAATTGCATCCGAATTTAATACAAAAGGCACAATGCCGACTTAAGTACAAGAGGACTGACACTCTAACATTCTATGATTTGAACCTCTCCTGTGAGTCCAGTTTTTGTTGCCGCAGTTTCACTTCAGGTTTACTGTATACCTTGGACCTTCTTATTGACGATGAAACACAGAAATTGCATCCGAAATTAATACAAAATGCACAATGCCGACTTAAGTACAAGAGGACTGACACTCTAAGTTTCTATGATTTGAACCTCTCCTGTGAGTCAGGTTTTAGTTTCCGATGCTTCACTTCACGTTTACTGTATACCTTGGAACTTCTTATTGACGATAAAAAACAGAAGTTGCATCCGAATTTATTACAAAAGGCACAATGCTGACTTAAGTACAAGAGGACTGACACTCTAACTTTCTATGATTTGAACCACTCCTGTGAGTCCCGTGTTAGATTCCGATGCTTCACTTCAGGTTTACTGTATCCCTTGGACCCACTTATAAACGATGAAACACAGATATTACATCCGAATTTAATACAAAAGGCACAATAACGACCTAAGTACAAGAGGACTGACACTCTAACTTTCTATGATTTGAACCTCTCCTGTGAGTCAGGTTTTAGTTTCCGATGCTTCACCTCAGGTTTGCTGAATCCCTTGCACCTACTTTTTGACAATGAAACACAGAAATTGCATACGAATTTAATACAAAAGGCACAGTGCCGACTTAAGTACAAGAGGACTGACACTCTAACTTTGTATGATTTGAACATCACCTAACTTTCTATGATTTGAATCTCTCCTGTGAGTCCAGTTTTAGATTCCGATGCTTCAATTCAGGTTTTCTGTATCCCTGGGACCTTCTCATTGACAATGTAACACAGAAATTGCATACGAATTTAATACAAAAGGCACAGTGCCGACTTAAGTACAAGAGGACTGACACTCTAACTATCTATGATTTGAACCACTCCTGTGAGTCCAGTTTTAGATTCCGATGCTTCACTTCAGGTTTACTGTATCCCTTGGACCTTCTTATTGACGATGAAACACAGAAATTGCATCCGAATTTAATACAAAAGGCACAATGCCGACTTAAGTACAAGAGGACTGACACTCTAAGTTTCTATGATTTGAACCTCTCCTGTGAGTCAGGTTTTAGTTTCCGATGCTTCACCTCAGGTTTACTGAATCCCTTGGACCTACTTATTGACAATGAAACACCGAAATTGCATACGAATTTAATACAAAAGGCACAGTGCCGACTTAAGTACAAGAGGACTGACACTCTAACTTTCTATAATTTGAACCACTCCTGTGAGTCCAGTTTTAGATTCCGATGCTTCACTTCAGGTTTACTGTATCCCTTGGACCTTCTTATTGACGATGAAACACAGAAATTGCATCCGAATTTAATACAAAAGGCACAATGCCGACTTAAGTACAAGAGGACTGACACACTAACTTTCTATGATTTGAACCTCACCTAACTTTCTATGATTTGAATCTCTCCTGTGAGTCCAGTTTTAGATTCCGATTATTCCCTTCAGGTTTACTGTATCCCTTGGACCTTGTTATTGACGATGAAACACAGAAACTGCATCCGAACTTAATACAAAAGGCACAATGCCGACTTAAGTACGAGTGGACTGACACTCTAACTTTCTATGATTTGAACCTCTTCTGTAATTCCAGTTTTAGATTCCGATGCTTCACTACAGGTTTTCTGTATCCCTGGGGCCTTCTTATTGACGATGAAACACAGAAATTGCATCCGAATTTAATACAAAAGGCACAATGGCGACTTAAGTACAAGAGGACTGACACTCTAACTTCTTATTATTTGAACCTCTCCTGTGAGTCCAGTTTTACATTTCGATACTTCACTTCAGGTTTACTGAATCCCTTGGAGCTTCGTATTGACGATGAAACACAGAAATTGCATCCGAATGTAATACAAAATGCACAATGCCGACTTAAGTTCAAGATGACTGACACTCTAACTTTCTTTGATTTGAACCTCTCCTGTGAGTCCAGTTTTAGATTCCGATGCTTCACTTCAGGTTTACTGTATCCCTTGGACCTTCTTATTGACGATGAAACACAGAAATTGGATCCGAATTTAATACAAAAGGCACAGTGCCGACTTAAGTTCAAGTGGCCTGACACTCTAACTTTCTTTGATTTGAACCTCTTCTGTAATTCCAGTTTTAGATTCCGATGCTTCACTTCAGGTTTTCTGTATACCTAGGGCCTTCTTATTGACGGTGAAACACAGAAATTGCATCCGAATTTAATACAAAAGGCACAATGCCGACTTAAGTACAAGAGGACTGACACTTTAACTTCCTATTATTTGAACCTCTCCTGTGAGTCCAGTTTTAGATTCCGATGCTTCACTTCAGGTTTACTGTATTCCTTGGACCTTCTTATTGACGATGAAACACAGAAATTGCATCCGAATTTAATACAAAATGCACAATGCCGACTTAAGTACAAGAGGACCGACACTCTAACTTTCTATGATTTGAACGTCACCTGTGAGTCCAGTTTTAGATTCCGATGCCCCACTTCAGGTTTACTGTATCCCTTGGACCTTCTTATTGACGATGAAACACAGAAATTGCATCCGAAATTAATACAAAAGGCACAATGCCGACTTAAGTACAAGAGGATAGATACTCTAACTTTTCTATGATTTGAACCACTCCTGTGAGGCCAGTTTTAGATTCCGATTCTTCACTTCAGGTTTACTGAATCCCTTGGACCATCTTATTGACGATGAAACACAGAAATTGCATTCGAATTTAATACAAAAGGCACAATGCCGACTTAAGTACAAGAGGACAGACTTTCTAACTTCCTATGATTTGAACCTCTCCTGCTAGTCCAGTTTTAGATTCCGATGCTTCACTTCAGGTTTACTGTATCTCTTGGAGCTTCGTATTGACGATGAAACACAGAAATTGCATCCGAATTTAATACAAAAGGCACAATGCCGGCATACGTACAATAGGACTGACACTCTAACTTTCTATTATTTGAACCTCTCCTGTGAGTCAAGTTTTAGATTCTGATGCTTCACTTCAGGTTTACTGTATCCCTTGGACCTTCTTATTGACGATGAAACACAGAAATTGCATCCGAATTTAATAGAAAATGCACAATGTCGACTTAAGTACAAGAGGACCGACACTCTAACTTTCTATGATTTGAACCTCACCTGTGAGTCCAGTTTTAGATTCCGATGCTTCACTTCAGGTTTACTGAATCCCTTGGACCTTCTTATTTACGATGAAACACAGAAATTGCATCCGAATTTAATACAAGAAGCACAATGCCGACTTAAGTACAAGAGGACTGACACTCTAACTTTCTTTGATTTGAACCTCTCATGTGATTCCAGTTTTAGATTCCGATGCTTCACTTCAGGTTTTCTGTATCCCTTGGACCTTCTTATTGACGATGATACACAGAAATTGCATCCGAATTCAATACAAAAGGCACAATGCCGACTTAAGTACAAGAGGACTGACACTCTAACTTTCTATGATATGATCCTCTCCTTTGCGTCCAGTTTTAGATTCCGAAGCTTCACTTCAGGTTTACTGTATCCCTTGGACCTTCTTATTGACGATGAAACACAAAAAATTACATCCGAATTTAATACAAAAGGCACAATGCCGACTTAAGTACAAGAGGACTGACACTCTAACTTTCTTTGATTTGAACCACTCCAGTGAGTCCAGTTTTAGATCCCGATGCTTCACTTCAGGTTTACTGTATCCCTTGGACCTTCTTATTGACGATGAAACACAGAAATTGCATCCGAATTTAATACAAAAGGCACAACGCCGACTTAAGTACAAGAGGGCTGACACTCTAACTTTCTATGATTTGAACCTCACCTGTGAGTCCAGTTTTAGATTTCGATGCTTTACTTCAGGTTTACTGAATCCCTTGGACCTTCTTATTGACGATGAAACACAGAAATTGCATCCGAATTTAACACAAAAGGCACAATGCCGACTTATGTACAAGAGGACTGACACTCTAACTTTCTATGATTTGAACCTCTCCTGTGAGTCCAGTTTTTGTTGCCGCGATTTCACTTCAGGTTTACTGTATCCCTTGGACCTTCTTATTGACGATGAAACACAGAAATTGCATCCGAAATTAATACAAAAGGCACAATGCCGACTTAAGTACAAGAGGACTGACATTCTACGTTTCTATGATTTGAACCTCTCCTGTGAGTCAGGTTTTAGTTTCCGATGCTTCACTTCAGGTTTACTGTATCCCTTGGACCTTCTTATTGACAATGAAACACAGAAATTGCATACGAATTTTATACAAAAGGCACAGTGCCGACTTAAGTACAAGAGGACTGACACTCTAACTTTCTATGGTTTGAACCACTCCTGTGAGTCCAGTATTAGATTCCGAAGCTTCACTTCTGGTTAACTGTATCCCTTGGACCTTCTTATTGAAGATGAAACACAGAAATTGCATCCGAATTTAATACAACAGGCACAATGCCGACTTAAGTACAAGAGGACTGACACCCTAACTTTCTATGATTTAAACCTTTCCTGTGAGTCCAGTTTTAGATTCCGATGCTTCACTTCAGGTTTACTGTATCCCTTGGACCTTCTTATTGACGATGATACACAGAAATTGCATCCGAAATCAATACAAAAGGCACAATGCCGACATAAGTACAAGAGGACTGACACTCTATATTTCTATGATATGAACCACTCCTGTGAGTCCAGTTTTAGATTCCGATGCTTCACTTCAGGTTTACTGTATCCCTTGGACCTTCTTATTGACGATGAAACACAGAAATTGCATCCGAATTTAATACAAAAGGCTCAATGCCGACTGAAGTACAAGAGGACTAACACTCTAAATTTCTATGATTTTAACCTCACCTGTGAGTCCAGTTGTAGATTCCGATGCTTCACTTCAGGTTTACTGTATACCTTGGACCTTCTTATTGACGCTGAAACACAGAAATTGCACCCGAATTTAATACAAAAGGCACAATGCCGACTAAGGTAGAAGAGGACTGACACTCTAACTTTCTATGATATGATCCTCTCCTGTGAGTCCAGTTTTAGATTCCGAAGCTTCACTTCAGGTTTACTGTATCCCTTGGACCTTCTTATTGACGATGAAACACAGAAATTGCTTCCGAATTTAATACAAAAGGCACAATGCCGACTTAAGTACAAGAGGACTGACACTCTAACTTTCTATGATTTGAACCTCACCTAACTTTCTATGATTTGAATCTCTCCTGTGAGTCCAGTTTTAGATTCCGATCCTTCCCTTCAGGTTTACTGTATCCCTTGGACCTTCTTATTGACGATGAAACACAGAAATTGCATCCAAATTTAATACAAAAGGCACAATGCAGACTTAAGTACAAGAGGATTGACACTCTAACTTTCTTTGATTTGAACCTCTCCTGTGATTCCAGTTTTAGATTCCGATGCTTCACTTCAGGTTTTCTGTATCCCTTGGACCTTCTTATTGACGATGAAACACAGAAATTGCATCCGAATTTAATACAAAAGGCACAATGCCGACTTAAGTAAAAGAGGACTGACACTCTAACATTCTATGATTTGAACCTCACCTGTGAGTCCAGTTTTAGATTTCGATGCTTCACTTCAGGTTTACTGAATCCCTTGGACCTTCGTGTTGACGATGAAACACAGAAATTGCATCCGAATTTAATACAAAATGCACAATACCGACTTAAGTTTAAGATGACTGACACTCTAACTTTCTATGATTTGAACCACTCCTGTGAGTCCAGTTTTAGATTCCGATGCTTCACTTCAGTTTTACTGTATCCCTTGGACCTTCTTATTGACGATGAAACACAGAAATCGCATCCGAATTTAATACAAAAGGCACAATAACGACCTAAGTACAAGAGGACTGACACTCTAACTTTCTATGATTTGAACCTCTCCTGTGAGTCCAGTTTTCGATTCCGATGCTTCACTTCAGGTTTACTGTATCACTTGGACCTTCTTATTGACGATGAAACACATTAATTGCATCCGAATTTAATACAAAAGGCACAATGCCGACTTAAGTACAAGAGGACTGACACTCTAACTTTCTATGATTTGAACGTCTCCTGTGAGTCCAGTTTTTGTTGCCGCGATTTCACTTCAGGTTTACTGTATCCCTTGGACCTTCTTATTGACGATGAAACACAGAAATTGCATCCGAAATTAATACAAAGGGCACAATGCCGACTTAAGTACAAGAGGACTGACATTCTACGTTTCTATGATTTGAACCTCTCCTGTGAGTCAGGTTTTAGTTTCCGATGCTTCACTTCTGGTTTACTGAATCCCTTGGACCTTCTTATTGACAATGAATCAGAGAAATTGCATACGAATTTAATACAAAGGGCACAGTGCCGACTTAAGTACAAGAGGACTGACACTTTAACTTTCTATGATTTGAACCACTCCTGTGAGTCCAGTTTTAGATTCCAAAGCTTCACTTCAGGTTTACTGTATCCCTTGGACTTTCTTATTGACGGTGAAACACAGAAATTGCATCCGAATTTAATACAAAAGGCACAATGCCGACTTAAGTACAAGAGGAATGACACCCTAACTTTCTATGATTTAAACCATTCCTGTGAGTCCAGTTTTATATTCCGATTTTTCACTTCAGGTTTACTGTATCCCTTGGACCTTCTTATTCACGATGATACACAGAAATTGCATCCGAATTCAATACAAAAGGCACAATGCCGACTTAAGTTCAAGAGCACTGACACTCTAACTTTCTATGATATGAACCTCTCCTGTGAGTCCAGTTTTAGATTCCGATGCTTCACTTCAGGTTTACTGTATCCCTTGACTTTCTTATTGACGATGAAACACAGAAATTGCATCCGAATTTAATACAAAAGGCACAATGCCGACTGAAGTACAAGAGGACTAACACTCTAACTTTCTATGATTTTAACCTCACGTGTGAGTCCAGTTGTAGATTCCGATTCTTCACTTCAGGTTTGCAATATACCTTGGACCTTCTTATTGTCGATGAAACATAGAAATTGCACCCGAATTTAATACAAAAGGCACAATGCCGACTTAAGTAGAAGAGGATGACACTCTAACTTTCTATGATATGATCCTCTCCTGTGAGTCCAGTTTTAGATTCCGAAGCTACACTTCAGGTTTACTGTATCCCTTGGACCTTCTTATTGACGATGAAACACAGAAATTGCATCCGCATTTAACACAAAAGGCACAATGCCGACTTAAGTACAAGAGGACTGACACTCTAACTTTCTATGATTTGAACCTCACCTAACTTTCTATGATTTGAATTTCTCCTGTGAGTCCAGTTTTAGATTCCGATCCTTCCCTTCAGGTTTACTGTATCCCTTGGACCTTCTTATTGACGATGAAACACAGAAATTGCATCCAAATTTAATACAAAAGGCACAATGCCGACTTAAGTACAAGAGGACTGACACTCTAACTTTCTATGATTTGAACGTCTCCTGTGAGTCCAGTTTTTGTTGCCGCGATTTCACTTCAGGTTTACTGTATCCCTTGGACCTTCTTATTGACGATGAAACACAGAAATTGCATCCGAAATTAATACAAAGGGCACAATGCCGACTTAAGTACAAGAGGACTGACATTCTACGTTTCTATGATTTGAACCTCTCCTGTGAGTCAGGTTTTAGTTTCCGATGCTTCACTTCTGGTTTACTGAATCCCTTGGACCTTCTTATTGACAATGAATCAGAGAAATTGCATACGAATTTAATACAAAGGGCACAGTGCCGACTTAAGTACAAGAGGACTGACACTTTAACTTTCTATGATTTGAACCACTCCTGTGAGTCCAGTTTTAGATTCCAAAGCTTCACTTCAGGTTTACTGTATCCCTTGGACTTTCTTATTGACGATAAAACACAGAAATTGCATCCGAATTTAATACAAAAGGCACAATGCCGACTTAAGTACAAGAGGAATGACACCCTAACTTTCTATGATTTAAACCATTCCTGTGAGTCCAGTTTTATATTCCGATTTTTCACTTCAGGTTTACTGTATCCCTTGGACCTTCTTATTCACGATGATACACAGAAATTGCATCCGAATTCAATACAAAAGGCACAATGCAGACTTAAGTTCAAGAGCACTGACACTCTAACTTTCTATGATATGAACCTCTCCTGTGAGTCCAGTTTTAGATTCCGATGCTTCACTTCAGGTTTACTGTATCCCTTGACTTTCTTATTGACGATGAAACACAGAAATTGCATCCGAATTTAATACAAAAGGCACAATGCCGACTGAAGTACAAGAGGACTAACACTCTAACTTTCTATGATTTTAACCTCACGTGTGAGTCCAGTTGTAGATTCCGATTCTTCACTTCAGGTTTGCAGTATACCTTGGACCTTCTTATTGTCGATGAAACATAGAAATTGCACCCGAATTTAATACAAAAGGCACAATGCCGACTTAAGTAGAAGAGGATGACACTCTAACTTTCTATGATATGATCCTCTCCTGTGAGTCCAGTTTTAGATTCCGAAGCTACACTTCAGGTTTACTGTATCCCTTGGACCTTCTTATTGACGATGAAACACAGAAATTGCATCCGAATTTAACACAAAAGGCACAATGCCGACTTAAGTACAAGAGGACTGACACTCTAACTTTCTATGATTTGAACCTCACCTAACTTTCTATGATTTGAATTTCTCCTGTGAGTCCAGTTTTAGATTCCGATCCTTCCCTTCAGGTTTACTGTATCCCTTGGACCTTCTTATTGACGATGAAACACAGAAATTGCATCCAAATTTAATACAAAAGGCACAATGCCGACCTAAGTACAAGAGGACTGACACTCTAACTTTCTATGATTTGAACGTCTCCTGTGAGTCCAGTTTTTGTTGCCGCGATTTCACTTCAGGTTTACTGTATCCCTTGGACCTTCTTATTGACGATGAAACACAGAAATTGCATCCGAAATTAATACAAAGGGCACAATGCCGACTTAAGTACAAGAGGACTGACATTCTACGTTTCTATGATTTGAACCTCTCCTGTGAGTCAGGTTTTAGTTTCCGATGCTTCACTTCTGGTTTACTGAATCACTTGGACCTTCTTATTGACAATGAATCAGAGAAATTGCATACGAATTTAATACAAAGGGCACAGTGCCGACTTAAGTACAAGAGGACTGACACTTTAACTTTCTATGATTTGAACCACTCCTGTGAGTCCAGTTTTAGATTCCAAAGCTTCACTTCAGGTTTACTGTATCCCTTGGACTTTCTTATTGACGATGAAACACAGAAATTGCATCCGAATTTAATACAAAAGGCACAATGCCGACTTAAGTACAAGAGGAATGACACCCTAACTTTCTATGATTTAAACCATTCCTGTGAGTCCAGTTTTATATTCCGATTTTTCACTTCAGGTTTACTGTATCCCTTGGACCTTCTTATTCACGATGATACACAGAAATTGCATCCGAATTCAATACAAAAGGCACAATGCCGACTTAAGTTCAAGAGCACTGACACTCTAACTTTCTATGATATGAACCTCTCCTGTGAGTCCAGTTTTAGATTCCGATGCTTCACTTCAGGTTTACTGTATCCCTTGACTTTCTTATTGACGATGAAACACAGAAATTGCATCCGAATTTAATACAAAAGGCACAATGCCGACTGAAGTACAAGAGGACTAACACTCTAACTTTCTATGATTTTAACCTCACGTGTGAGTCCAGTTGTAGATTCCGATTCTTCACTTCAGGTTTGCAGTATACCTTGGACCTTCTTATTGTCGATGAAACATAGAAATTGCACCCGAATTTAATACAAAAGGCACAATGCCGACTTAAGTAGAAGAGGATGACACTCTAACTTTCTATGATATGATCCTCTCCTGTGAGTCCAGTTTTAGATTCCGAAGCTACACTTCAGGTTTACTGTATCCCTTGGACCTTCTTATTGACGATGAAACACAGAAATTGCATCCGAATTTAACACAAAAGGCACAATGCCGACTTAAGTACAAGAGGACTGACACTCTAACTTTCTATGATTTGAACCTCACCTAACATTCTATGATTTGAATTTCTCCTGTGAGTCCAGTTTTAGATTCCGATCCTTCCCTTCAGGTTTACTGTATCCCTTGGACCTTCTTATTGACGATGAAACACAGAAATTGCATCCAAATTTAATACAAAAGGCACAATGCCGACTTAAGTACAAGAGGACTGACACTCTAACTTTCTTTGATTTGATCCTCTCCTGTGATTCCAGTTTTAGATTCCGATGCTTCACTTCAGGTTTTCTGTATCCCTTGGACCTTCTTATTGACGATGAAACACAGAAATTGCATCCGAATTTAATACAAAAGGCACAATGCCGACTTAAGTAAAAGAGGACTGACACTCTAACTTTCTATGATTTGAACCTCACCTGTGAGTCCAGTTTTAGATTTCGATGCTTCACTTCAGGTTTACTGAATCCCTTGGACCTTCGTGTTGACGATGAAACACAGAAATTGCATCCGAATTTAATACAAAATGCACAATGCCGACTTAAGTTTAAGATGACTGACACTCTAACATTCTATGATTTGAACCACTCCTGTGAATCCAGTTTTAGATTCCGATGCTTCACTTCAGTTTTACTGTATCCCTTGGACCTTCTTATTGACGATGAAACACAGAAATTGCATCCGAAATTACTACAAAAGGCACAATGCCGACTTAAGTACAAGAGGACTGACACTCTAAGTTTCAATGATTTGACCTCTCCTGTGAGTCAGGTTTTAGTTTCCGATGCTTCACTTCACGTTTACTGTATCCCTTGGACCTTCTTATTGACAATGAAACACAGAAATTGCATACGAATTTTATACAAAAGGCACAGTGCCGACTTAAGTACAAGAGGACTGACACCCTAACTTTCTATGATTTAAACCTTTCCTGTGAGTCCAGTTTTAGATTCCGATGCTTCACTTCAGGTTTACTGTATCCCTTGGACCTTCTTATTGACGATGATACACAGAAATTGCATCCGAAATCAATACAAAAGGCACAATGCCGACATAATTACAAGAGGACTGACACTCTATATTTCTATGATATGAACCACTCCTGTGAGTCCAGTTTTAGATTCCGATGCTTCACTTCAGGTTTACTGTATCTCTTGGACCTTCTTATTGACGATGAAACACAGAAATTGCATCCGAATTTAATACAAAAGGCACAATGCCGACTGAAGTACAAGAGGACTAACACTCTAACTTTCTATGATTTTAACCTCACGTGTGAGTCCAGTTGTAGATTCCGATTCTTCACTTCAGGTTTGCAGTATACCTTGGACCTTCTTATTGTCGATGAAACATAGAAATTGCACCCGAATTTAATACAAAAGGCACAATGCCGACTTAAGTAGAAGAGGATGACACTCTAACTTTCTATGATATGATCCTCTCCTGTGAGTCCAGTTTTAGATTCCGAAGCTACACTTCAGGTTTACTGTATCCCTTGGACCTTCTTATTGACGATGAAACACAGAAATTGCATCAGAATTTAATACAAAAGGCACAATGCCGACTTAAGTACAAGAGGACTGACACTCTAACTTTCTATGATTTGAACTTCACCTAACTTTCTATGATTTGAATTTCTCCTGTGAGTCCAGTTTTAGATTCCGATCCTTCCCTTCAGGTTTACTGTATCCCTTGGACTTTCTTATTGACGATGAAACACAGAAATTGCATCCAAATTTAATACAAAAGGCACAATGCCGACTTAAGTACAAGAGGACTGACACTCTAACTTTTTTTGATTTGATCCTCTCCTGTGATTCCAGTTTTAGATTCCGATGCTTCACTTCAGGTTTTCTGTATCCCTTGGACCTTCTTATTGACGATGAAACACAGAAATTGCATCCGAATTTAATACAAAAGGCACAATGCCGACTTAAGTAAAAGAGGACTGACACTCTAACTTTCTATGATTTGAACCTCACCTGTGAGTCCAGTTTTAGATTTCGATGCTTCACTTCAGGTTTACTGAATCCCTTGGACCTTCGTGTTGACGATGAAACACAGAAATTGCATCCGAATTTAATACAAAATGCACAATGCCGACTTAAGTTTAAGATGACTGACACTCTAACTTTCTATGATTTGAACCACTCCTGTGAATCCAGTTTTAGATTCCGATGCTTCACTTCAGTTTTACTGTATCCCTTGGACCTTCTTATTGACGATGAAACACAGAAATTGCATCCGAAATTACTACAAAAGGCACAATGCCGACTTAAGTACAAGAGGACTGACACTCTAAGTTTCAATGATTTGACCTCTCCTGTGAGTCAGGTTTTAGTTTCCGATGCTTCACTTCAGGTTTACTGTATCCCTTGGACCTTCTTATTGACAATGAAACACAGAAATTGCATACGAATTTTATACAAAAGGCACAGTGCCGACTTAAGTACAAGAGGACTGACACTCTAACTTTCCATGGTTTGAACCACTCCTGTGAGTCCAGTTTTAGATTCCGAAGCTTCACTTCAGGTTTACTGTATCCCTTGGACCTTCTTATTGAAGATGAAACACAGAAATTGCATCCGAATTTAATACAACAGGCACAATGCCGACTTAAGTACAAGAGGACTGACACCCTAACTTTCTATGATTTAAACCTTTCCTGTGAGTCCAGTTTTAGATTCCGATGCTTCACTTCAGGTTTACTGTATCTCTTGGACCTTCTTATTGACGATGATACACAGAAATTGCATCCGAAATCAATACAAAAGGCACAATGCCGACATAAGTACAAGAGGACTGACACTCTATATTTCTATGATATGAACCACTCCTGTGAGTCCAGTTTTAGATTCCGATGCTTCACTTCAGGTTTACTGTATCCCTTGGACCTTCTTATTGACGATGAAACACAGAAATTGCATTAGAATTTAATACAAAAGGCTCAATGCCGACTGAAGTACAAGAGGACTAACACTCTAACTTTCTATGATTTTAACCTCACCTGTGAGTCCAGTTGTAGATTCCGATGCTTCACTTCAGGTTTACTGTATACCTTGGACCTTCTTATTGACGATGAAACACAGAAATTGCACCCGAATTTAATACAAAAGGCACAATGCCGACTAAGGTAGAAGAGGACTGACACTCTAACTTTCTATGATATGATCCTCTCCTGTGAGTCCAGTTTTAGATTCCGAAGCTTCACTTCAGGTTTACTGTATCCCTTGGACCTTCTTATTGACGATGAAACACAGAAATTGCTTCCGAATTTAATACAAAAGGCACAATGCCGACTTAAGTACAAGAGGACTGACACTCTAACTTTCTATGATTTGAACCTCAGCTAACTTTCTATGATTTGAATCTCTCCTGTGAGTCCAGTTTTAGATTCCGATCCTTCCCTTCAGGTTTACTGTATCCCTTGGACCTTCTTATTGACGATCAAACACAGAAATTGCATCCAAATTTAATACAAAAGGCACAATGCAGACTTAAGTACAAGAGGATTGACACTCTAACTTTCTTTGATTTGAACCTCTCCTGTGATTCCAGTTTTAGATTCCGATGCTTCACTTCAGGTTTTCTGTATCCCTTGGACCTTCTTATTGACGATGAAACACAGAAATTGCATCCGAATTTAATACAAAAGGCACAATGCCGACTTAAGTAAAAGAGGACTGACACTCTAACATTCTATGATTTGAACCTCACCTGTGAGTCCAGTTTTAGATTTCGATGCTTCACTTCAGGTTTACTGAATCCCTTGGACCTTCGTGTTGACGGTGAAACACAGAAATTGCATCCGAATTTAATACAAAATGCACAATACCGACTTAAGTTTAAGATGACTGACACTCTAACTTTCTATGATTTGAACCACTCCTGTGAGTCCAGTTTTAGATTCCGATGCTTCACTTCAGTTTTACTGTATCCCTTGGACCTTCTTATTGACGATGAAACACAGAAATCGCATCCGAATTTAATACAAAAGGCACAATAACGACCTAAGTACAAGAGGACTGACACTCTAACTTTCTATGATTTGAACCTCTCCTGTGAGTCCAGTTTTCGATTCCGATGCTTCACTTCAGGTTTACTGTATCACTTGGACCTTCTTATTGACGATGAAACACATAAATTGCATCCGAATTTAATACAAAAGGCACAATGCCGACTTAAGTACAAGAGGACTGACACTCTAACTTTCTATGATTTGAACGTCTCCTGTGAGTCCAGTTTTTGTTGCCGCGATTTCACTTCAGATTTACTGTATCCCTTGGACCTTCTTATTGACGATGAAACACAGAAATTGCATCCGAAATTAATACAAAGGGCACAATGCCGACTTAAGTACAAGAGGACTGACATTCTACGTTTCTATGATTTGAACCTCTCCTGTGAGTCAGGTTTTAGTTTCCGATGCTTCACTTCTGGTTTACTGAATCCCTTGGACCTTCTTATTGTTAATGAATCAGAGAAATTGCATACGAATTTAATACAAAGGGCACAGTGCCGACTTAAGTACAAGAGGACTGACACTTTAACTTTCTATGATTTGAACCACTCCTGTGAGTCCAGTTTTAGATTCCAAAGCTTCACTTCAGGTTTACTGTATCCCTTGGACTTTCTTATTGACGATGAAACACAGAAATTGCATCCGAATTTAATACAAAAGGCACAATGCCGACTTAAGTACAAGAGGAATGACACCCTAACTTTCTATGATTTAAACCTTTCCTGTGAGTCCAGTTTTATATTCCGATGCTTCACTTCAGGTTTACTGTATCCCTTGGACCTTCGTATTCACGATGATACACAGAAATTGCATCCGAATTCAATACAAAAGGCACAATGCCGACTTAAGTTCAAGAGCACTGACACTCTAACTTTCTATGATATGAACCTCTCCTGTGAGTCCAGTTTTAGATTCCGATGCTTCACTTCAGGTTTACTGTATCCCTTGACTTTCTTATTGACGATGAAACACAGATATTGCATCCGAATTTAATACAAAAGGCACAATGCCGACTGAAGTACAAGAGGACTAACACTCTAACTTTCTGTGATTTTAACCTCACGTGTGAGTCCAGTTGTAGATTCCGATTCTTCACTTCAGGTTTGCAGTATACCTTGGACCTTCTTATTGTCGATGAAACATACAAATTGCACCCGAATTTAATACAAAAGGCACAATGCCGACTTAAGTAGAAGAGGATGACACTCTAACTTTCTATGATATGATCCTCTCCTGTGAGTCCAGTTTTAGATTCCGAAGCTACACTTCAGGTTTACTGTATCCCTTGGACCTTCTTATTGACGATGAAACACAGAAATTGCATCCGAATTTAATACAAAAGGCACAATGCCGACTTAAGTACAAGAGGACTGACACTCTAACTTTCTATGATTTGAACCTCACCTAACTTTCTATGATTTGAATTTCTCCTGTGAGTCCAGTTTTAGATTCCGATCCTTCCCTTCAGGTTTACTGTATCCCTTGGACCTTCTTATTGACGATGAAACACAGAAATTGCATCCAAATTTAATACAAAAGGCACAATGCCGACTTAAGTACAAGAGGACTGACACTCTAACTTTCTTTGATTTGATCCTCTCCTGTGATTCCAGTTTTAGATTCCGATGATTCACTTCAGGTTTTCTGTATCCCTTGGACCTTCTTATTGACGATGAAACACAGAAATTGCATCCGAATTTATTACAAAATGCACAATGCCGACTTAAGTAAAAGAGGACTGACACTCTAACTTTCTATGATTTGAACCTCACCTGTGAGTCCAGTTTTAGATTTCGATGCTTCACTTCAGGTTTACTGAATCCCTTGGACCTTCGTGTTGACGATGAAACACAGAAATTGCATCCGAATTTAATACAAAATGCACAATGCCGACTTAAGTTTAAGATGACTGACACTCTAACTTTCTATGATTTGAACCACTCCTGTGAATCCAGTTTTAGATTCCGATGCTTCAATTCAGTTTTACTGTATCCCTTGGACCTTCTTATTGACGATGAAACACAGAAATTGCATCCGAAATTACTACAAAAGGCACAATGCCGACTTAAGTACAAGAGGACTGACACTCTAAATTTCAATGATTTGACCTCTCCTGTGAGTCAGGTTTTAGTTTCCGATGCTTCACTTCAGGTTTACTGAATCCCTTGGACCTACTTATTGACAATGAAACACAGAAATTGCATACGAATTTAATACAAAAGGCACAATGCCGACTTAAATACAAGAGGACTGACACTCTAACTTTCTTTGATTTGAACCTCTCCTGTGATTCCAGTTTTAGATTCCGATGCTTCACTTCAGGTTTACTGTATCCCTTGGACCTTCTTATTGACGATGAAACACAGAAATTGCATCCGAATTTAATACAAAAGGCACAATGCCGACTTAAGTACAAGTGGACTGACACTCTAACTTTCTTTGATTTGAACCTCTTCTGTAATTCCAGTTTTAGATTCCGATGCTTCACTTCAGGTTTTCTGTATCACTGGGGCCTTCTTATTGACGATGAAACACAGAAATTGCATCCGAATTTGATACAAAAGGCACAATGCCGACTTAAGTACAAGAGGACTGACACTCTAACTTTCTATGATTTGAACCACACCTGTGAGTCCAGTTTTAGATTCCGATGCCTCACTTCAGGTTTACTGTATCCCTTGGACCTTCTTATTGACGATGAAACACTGAAATTGCATCCGAAATTAATACAAAAGGCACAATGCCGACTTAAGTACAAGAGGATAGACACTCTAACTTTCTTTGATTGGATCTCTCCTGTGATTCCAGTTTTAGATTCCGATGCCTCACTTCAGGTTTACTGTATCCCTTGGACCTTCTTATTGACGATGAAACACTGAAATTGCATCCGAAACTAATACAAAATGCACAATGCCGACTTAAGTTTAAGATGACTGACACTCTAACTTACTTTGATTTGAACCTCTCCTGTGAGTCCAGTTTTAGATTCCAATGCTTCACTTCAGCTTTACTGTATCCCTTGGACCTTCTTATTGACGATGAAACACAGAAATTGCATCCGAATTTAATACAAAAGGCACAATGCCGACTTAAGTTCAAGTGGCCTGACACTCTAACTTTCTTTAAATTGAACCTCTTCTGTAATTCCAGTTTTAGATTCCGATGCTTCACTTCAGGTTTTCTGTACCCTGGGGCCTTCTTATTGACGGTGAAACACAGAAATTGCATCCGCTTTTAATACAAAAGGCACAATGCCGACTTAAGTACAAGAGGACTGATACTATAACTTCCTATTATTTGAACCTCTCCTGTGAGTCCAGTTTTAGATTCCGATGCTTCACTTCAGGTTTACTGTATCCCTTGGACCTTCTTATTGACGATGAAACACAGAAATTGCATCCGAATTTAATACAAAATGCACAATGCCGACTTAAGTACAAGAGGATAGACACTCTAACTTTCTATGATGTGAACCACCCCTGTGAGGCCAGTTTTAGATTCCGATACTTCACTTCAGGTTTACTGTATCCCTTGGGCCTTCTTATTGACGATGAAACACAGAAATTGCATCCGAATTTAATACAAAAGGCACAATGCCGACTTAAGTACAAGAGGACAGACTTTCTAACTTCCTATGATTTGAACCTCTCCTGCTAGTCCAGTTTTAGATTCCGATGCTTCACTTCAGATTTACTGTATCCCTTGGAGCTTCTTATTGACGATGAAACACAGAAATTGCATCCGAATTTAATACAAAAGGCACAATGCCGGCTTAAGTACAAGAGGACCGACACTCTAACTTTCTATGATTTGAACTTCACCTGTGAGTCCAGTTTTAGATTCCGATGCTTCACTTCAGGTTTACTGAATCCCTTGGACCTTCTTATTGACGATGAAACACAGAAATTGCTTCCGAATTTAATACAAGAGGCACAATGCCGACTTAAGTACAAGAGGACTGACACTCTAACTATCTTTGATTTGAACCTCTCCTGTGATTCCAGTTTTAGATTCCGATGCTTCACTTCAGGTTTTCTGTATCCCTTGGACCTTCTTTTTGACGATGAAACACAGAAATTGCATCCGAAATTAATACAAAAGGCACAATGCCGACTTAAGTAAAAGAGGACAGACACTCTAACTTTCTATCATTTGAACCTCACCTGTAAGTCCAGTTTTAGATTTCGATGCTTCACTTCAGGTTTACTGAATCCCTTGGACCTTCGTATTGACGATGAAACACAGAAATTGCATCCGAATTTAATACAAAATGCACAATGCCGACTTAAGTTTAAGATGACTGACACTCCAACTTTCTTTGATTTGAACCTCTCCTGTGAGTCCAGTTTTAGATTCCGATGCTTCACTTCAGCTTTACTGTATCCCTTGGACCTTCTTATTGACGATGAAACACAGAAATTGCATCCGAATTTAATACAAAAGGCACAATGCCGACTTAAGTACTAGAGGACTGACAATCTAACTTCCTATTATTTGAACCTCTCCTGTGAGTCCAGTTTTAGATTCCGATGCTTCACTTCAGGTTTACTGTATCACTTGGACCTTCTTATTGACGATGAAACACAGAAATTGCATCCGAATTTAATACAAAATGCACAATGCCGACGTAAGTACAAGAGGACCGACACTCTAACTTTCTATGATTTGAACCTCACCTGTCAGTCCAGTTTTAGATTCCGATGCCTCACTTCAGGTTTACTCTATCCCTTGGACCTTCTTATTGACGATGAAACACAGAAATTGCATCCGAAATTAATACAAAAGGCACAATGCCGACTTAAGTACAAGAGGACTGACACTCTAACTTCCTATCATTTGAATCTCTCCTGTGAGTCCAGTTTTAGATTCCGATGACTCACTTCAGGTTTACTGTATCCCTTGGACCTTCTTATTGACGATGAAACACAGAAATTGCATCCGAATTTAATACAAAATGCACAATGCCGACTTAAGTACAAGAGGACCGACACTCTAACTTTCTATGATTTGAACATCACCTGTGAGTCCAGTTTTAGATTTCGATGCTTCACTTCAGGTCTACTGAATCCCTTGGACCTTCGTATTGACGATGAAACACAGAAATTGCATTCGAATTTAATACAAAATGCACAATGCCGACTTAAGTTTAAGATGACTGACACTCTAACTTTCTTTGATTTGAACCTCTCCTGTGAGTCCAGTTTTAGATTCCGATGCTTCACTTCAGGTTTACTGTATCCCTTGGACCTTCTTATTGACGATGAAACACAGAAATTGCATCCGAATTTAATACAAAATGCACAATGCCGACTTAAGTTCAAGTGGCCTGACACTCTAACTTTCTTTGGTTTGAACCTCTTCTGTAATTCCAGTTTTATATTCCGATGCTTCACTTCAGGTTTACTGTATCCCTTGGAGCTTCTTATTGACGATGAAACACAGAAATTGCATCCGAATTTAATACAAAAGGCTCAATGCCGGCTTAAGTACAAGAGGACTGACACTCTAACTTTCTATTATTTGAACCTCTCCTGTGAGTCCAGTTTTAGATTCCGATGCTTCACTTCAGGTTTACTGTGTCCCTTGGACCTTCTTATTGACGATGAAACACAGAAATTGCATCCGAATTTAATAGAAAATGCACAATGTCGACTTAAGTACAAGAGGACCGACACTCTAACTTTCTATGATTTGAACCTCACCTGTTAGTCGAGTTTTAGATTCCGATGCTTCACTTCAGGTTTACTGAATCCCTTGGACCTTCTTATTGACGATGAAACACAGAAATTGCATCCGAATTTAATACAAAAGGCACAATGCCGACTTAAGTACAAGAGGTCTGACACTCTAACTTTCTTTGATATGAACCTCTCCTGTGATTCCAGTTTTAGATTCCGATGCTTCACTTCAGATTTTCTGTATCCCTTGGACCTTCTTATTGACGATGAAACACAGAAATTGCATCTGAAATTAATACAAAAGGCACAATGCCGACTTAAGTAAAAGAGGTCTGACACTCTAACTTTCTATGATTTGAACCTCACCTGTGAGTCCAGTTTTAGATTTCGATGCTTCACTTCAGGTTTACTGAATCCCTTGGACCTTCGTATTGACGATGAAACACAGAAATTGCATCCGAATTTAATACAAAATGCACAATGCCGACTTAAGTTTAAGATGACTGACACTCTAACTTTCTTTGATTTGAACCTCTCCTGTGAGTCCAGTTTTAGATTCCGATGCTTCACTTCAGGTTTACTGTATCCCTTGGACCTTCTTATTGACGATGAAACACAGAAATTGCATCCGAATTTAATACAAAAGGCACAATGCCGACTTAAGTTCAAGTGGCCTGACACTCTAACTTTCTTTGATTTGAACCTCTTCTGTAATTCCAGTTTTAGATTCCGATGCATCACTTCAGGTTTTCTGTATCCCTGGGGCCTTCTTATTGACGATGAAACACAGAAATTGCATCCGAATTTAATACAAAAGGCACAATGCCGACTTAAGTACAAGAGGACTGACACACTAACTTCCTATTATTTGAACCTCTCCTGTGAGTCCAGTTTTAGATTCCGATGCTTCACTTCAGGTTTACTGTATCCCTTGGACCTTCTTATTGACGATGAAACACAGAAATTGCATTTGAATTTAATACAAAATGCACAATGCCGACTTAAGTACAAGAAGTCTGACACTCTAACTTTCTACGATTTGAACCTCACCTGTGAGTCCAGTTTTAGATTCCGATGCCTCACTTCAGGCTTACTGTATCCGTTGGACCTTCTTATTGACGATGAAACACAGAAATTGCATCCGAAATTAATACAAAAGGCACAATGCCGACTTAAGTACAAGAGGATTGACTCTATGATTTGAACCACTCCTGTGAGGCCAGTTTTAGATTCCGATTCTTCACTTCAGGTTTACTGTATCCCTTGGACCTTCTTATTGACGATGAAACACAGAAATTGCATCCGAATTTAATACAAAAGGCACAATGCCGACTTACGTACAAGAGGACTGACTTTCAAACTACCTATGATTTGAACCTCTCCTGCTAGTCCAGTTTTAGATTCCGATGCTTCACTTCAGGTTTACTGTATCCCTTGAACCTTCTTATTGACGATGAAACACAGAAATTGCATCCGAATTTAATAGAAAATGCACAATGTCGACTGAAGTACAAGAGGACTGACTTTCTAACTTCCTATGATTTGAACCTCTCCTGCTAGTTCAGTTTTAGATTCCGATGCTTCACTTCAGGTTTACTGTATCCCTTGGAGCTTCTTATTGACGATGAAACACAGAAATTGCATCCGAATTTAATACAAAAGGCACAATGCCGAATTAAGTACAAGAGGACTGACACTCTAACTTTCTTTGATTTGAACCTCTCCTGTGATTCCAGTTTTAGATTCCGATGCTTCACTTCAGGTTTTCTGTATCCCTTGGACCTTCTTATTGACGATGAAACACAGAAATTGCATCCGAAATTAATACAAAAGGCACAATGCCGACTTAAGTAAAAGAGGTCTGACACTCTAACTTTCTATGATTTGAACCTCTCCTGTGAGTCCAGTTTTAGATTCCGATGCTTCACTTCAGGTTTACTGTATCCCTTGGACCTTCTTATTGACGATGAAACACAGAAATTGCATCCGAATTTTAATACAAAAGGGACAATGCCGACTTAAGTTCAAGTGGCCTGACACTCTAACTTTCTTTGATTTGAACATCTTCTGTAATTCCAGTTTTAGATTCCGATGCTTCACTTCAGGTTTTCTGTATCCCTGGGGCCTTCTTATTGACGATGAAACACAGAAATTGCATCCGAATTTAATACAAAAGGCACAATGCCGACTTAAGTACAAGAGGACTGACACTCTAACTTCCTATTATTTGAACCTCTCCTGTGAGTCCAGTTTTAGATTCCGATGCTTCACTTCAGGTTTACTGTATCCCTTGGACCTTCGTATTGACGATGAAACACAGAAATTGCATCCGAATTTAACACAAAATGCACAATGCCGACCTAAGTACAAGAGGACCGACACTCTAACTTTCTACGATTTGAACCTCACCTGTGAGTCCAGTTTTAGATTCCGATGCCTCACTTCAGGCTTACTGTATCCCTTGGACCTTCTTATTGACGATGAAACACAGAAATTGCATCCGAAATTAATACAAAAGGCACAATGCCGACTTAAGTACAAGAGGATAGACACTCTAACTTACTATGATTTGAACCACTCCTGTGAGGCCAGTTTTAGATTCCGATTCTTCACTTCAGGTTTACTGTATCCCTTGGACCTTCTTATTGACGATGAAACACAGAAATTGCATCAGAATTTAATACAAAAGGCACAATGTCGACTTAAGTACAAGAGGACTGACTTTCAAACTTCCTAAGATTTGAACCTCTCCTACTAGTCCAGTTTTAGATTCCGATGCTTCACTTCAGGTTTACTGTATCCCTTGGACCTTCTTATTGACGATGAAACACAGAAATTGCATCCGAATTTAATAGAAAATGCACAATGTCGACCTAAGTACAAGAGGACCGACACTCTAACTTTCTATGGTTTGAACCTCACCTGTGAGTCCAGTTTTAGATTCCGATGCTTCACTTCAGGTTTACTGAATCCCTTGGACCTTCTTATTGACGATGAAACACAGAAATTGCATCCGAATTTAATACAACAGGCACAATGCCGGCTTAAGAACAAGAGGACTGACACTCTAATTTTCTATGATTTGAACCTCTCCTGTAATTCCAGTATTAGATTCCGATGCTTCACTTCAAGTTTACTGTATCCCTTGGACCTTCTTATTGACGATGAAACACAGAAAATGCATCCGAATTTAATACAAAAGGCACAATGCCGACTTAAGTACAAGAGGACTGACACTCTAACTTTCTCTGATTTGAACCTCTTCTGTGAGTCCAGTTTTAGATTCCGATGCTTCACTTCAGGTTTACTGTATCCCTTGGACATTCTTATTGACGATGAAACACAGAAATTGCATTCGATTTTAATACAAAAGGCATAATGCCGACTTAAGTACAAGAGGACTGACACTCTAACTTTCTCTGATTTGAACCTCTCCTGTGAGTTCAGTTTTAGATTCCGATGCTTCACTTCGGGTATACTGTACCCCTTGGACCTTCTTATTGACGATGAAGCACAGAAATTGCATCCGATTTTAATACAAAAGGGACAATGCTGACTTAAGTACAAGAGGACTGGCACTCTAACTTTCTCTGATTTGAACCTCCCCTGAGAGTCCAGTTTTAGTTGCCGAGGCTTCTCTTCAGGTTTACTGTATCCCTTGGACCATCTTATTGACGATGAAACACAGAAATTGCATTCGAAATTAATACAAAAGGCACAATGCCGACTTAAGTACAAGATGATAGACACTCAAACTTTCTATGATTTGAACCACTCCTGTGAAGCCAGTTTTAGAATCCCATTCTTCACTTCAGGTTTACTGTATCCCTTGGACCTTCTTATTGACGATGCAACACAGAAATTGCATCCGAATTTAATACAAAAGGCACAATGCCGACTTAAGAACAAGAGGACAGACTTTCTAACTTTGTATGATTTGAACGTCTCCTGCTAGTAGAGTTTTAGATTCCGATGCTTCACTTCAGGTTTACTGTATCCCTTGGAGCTTCTTATTGACGATGTAACACAGAAATTGCATCCGAATTTAATACAAAAGGCACAATGCCGGCTTAAGTACAAGAGGACTGACACTCTAACTTTCTATTATTTGAACCTCTCCTGTGAGTCCAGTTTTAGATTCCGATGCTTCACTTCAGGTTTACTGTATCCCTTGGGCCTTCTTATTGACGATGAAACACAGAAATTGCATCCGAATTTAATAGAAAATGCACAATGTCGTCTTAAGTACAAGAGGACCGACACTCTAACTTTCTATGATTTGAACCTAAACTGTGAGTCCAGTTTTAAATTCCGATGCTTCACTTCAGGTTTACTGAATCCCTTGGACCTTCTTATTGACGATGAAACACTGAAATTGCATCCGAATTTAATACAAGAGGCACAATGCCGTTTAAGTACAAGAGGACTGACACTCTAATTTTCTTTGATTTGAACCTCTCCTATGATTCCAGTTTTAGATTCCGATGCTTCACTTCAGGTTTTCTGTATCCCTTGGACCTTCTTATTGACGATGAAACAAAGAAATTGCATCCGAAATTAATACAAAAGGCACAATTCCGACTTAAGTAAAAGAGGACTGACACTCTAACTTTCTATGATTTGAACATCACCTGTGAGTCCAGTTTTAGATTTCGATGCTTCACTTCAGGTTTACTGAATCCCTTGGACCTTCGTATTGACGATGAAACACAGAAATTGCATCCGAATTTAATACAAAAGGCACAATGCCGACTTAAGTACAAGAGGACTGACACTCTAACTTCCTATTATTTGAACCTCTCCTGTGAGTCCAGTTTTAGATTCCGATGCTTCACTTCAGGTTTACTGTATCCCTTGGACCTTCTTATTGACGATGAAACACAGAAATTGCATCCGAATTTAATACAAAATGCACAATGCCGACTTAAGTACAAGAGGACTGACACTCTAACTTTCTATGATTTGAACCTCACCTGTGAGTCCAGTTTTAGATTCCGATCCCTCACTTCAGGTTTACTGTATCCCTTGGACCTTTTTATTGACGATGAAACACAGAAATTGCATCCGAAATTAATACAAAAGGCACAATGCCGACTTAAGTACAAGAGGATAGACACTCTAAATTTCTATGATTTGAACCACTCCTGTGAGGCCAGTTTTAGATTCCGATTCTTCACTTCAGGTTTACTGTATCCCTTGGACCTTCTTATTGACGACGAAACACAGAAATTGTATCCGAATTCAATACAAAAGGCCCAATGCCGACTTAAGTACAAGAGGACTGACTTTCTAACTTCCTATGATTTGAACCTCTCCTGCTAGTCCAGTTTTAGATTCCGATGCTTCACTTCAGGTTTACTGTATCCCTTGGACCTTCTTATTGACGATGAAACACAGAAATTGCATCCGAAATTATTACAAAAGGCACAATGCCGACTTAAGTAAAAGAGGTCTGACACACTAACTTTCTATGGTTTGAACCTCACCTGTGAGTCCACTTTTAGATTTCGATGCTTCACTTCAGGTTTACTGAAACCCTTGGACCTTCGTATTGACGATGAAACACAGAAATTGCATCCGAATTTAATACAAAATGCACAATGCCGACTTAAGTACAAGAGGACTGACACTCTAACTTCCTATTATTTGAACCTCTCCTGTGAGTCCAGTTTTAGATTCCGATGCTTCACTTCAGGTTTACTGTATCCCTTGGACCTTCTTATTGACGATGAAACACAGAAATTGCATCCGAATTTTAATACAAAAGGGACAATGCCGACTTAAGTTCAAGTGGCCTGACACTCTAACTTTCTTTGATTTGAACATCTTCTGTAATTCCAGTTTTAGATTCCGATGCTTCACTTCAGGTTTTCTGTATCCCTGGGGCCTTCTTATTGACGATGAAACACAGAAATTGCATCCGAATTTAATACAAAAGGCACAATGCCGACTTAAGTACAAGAGGACTGACACTCTAACTTCCTATTATTTGAACCTCTCCTGTGAGTCCAGTTTTAGATTCCGATTCTTCACTTCAGGTTTACTGTATCCCTTGGACCTTCTTATTGACGATGAAACACAGAAATTGCATCCGAATTTAATACAAAAGGCAGAATGCCGACTTAAGTACAAGAGGACTGACTTTCTAACGTCCTATGATTTGAACCTCTTTTGCTAGTCCAGTTTTAGATTCCGATGCTTCACTTCAGGTTTACTGTATCCCTTGGACCTTCTTATTGACGATGAAACACAGAAATTGCATCCGAATTTAATAGAAAATGCACAATGTCGACTTAAGTACAAGAGGACCGACACTCTAACTTTCTATGGTTTGAACCTCACCTGTGAGTCCAGTTTTTGATTCCGATGCTTCACTTCAGGTTTACTGAATCCCTTGTACCTTCTTATTGACGATGAAACACAGAAATTGCATCCGAATTTAATCCAAAAGGCACAATGCCGGCTTAAGTACAAGAGGACTGACACTCTAACTTTCTCTGATTTGAACCTCTCCTGTGAGTTCAGTTTTAGATTCCGATGCTTCACTTCCGGTTTACTGTACCCCTTGGACCTTCTTATTGACGATGAAGCACAGAAATTGCATCCGATTTTAATACTAAAGGCACAATGTCGACTTAAGTACAAGAGGACTGACACTCTAACTTTCTATTATTTGAACCTCAACTGTGAGTCCAGTTTTAGATTCCGATGCTTCACTTCAGGTTTACTGTATACCTTGGAACTTCTTATTGACGATGAAACACAGAAATTGCTTCCGAAATTAATACAAAAGGCACAATGCCGACTTAAGTACAAGAGGACTGACACTCTAACTTTCTATTATTTGAACCTCTCCTGTGAGTCCAGTTTTAGATTCCGAAGATTCACTTCAGGTTTACTTGATCCCTTGGGCCTTCTTATTGACGATGAAACACAGAAATTGCATTCGACTTTAATACAAAAGGCACAATGCCGACTTAAGTACAAGAGGACTGACACTGTAACTTTCTGTGATTTGGACCTCACCTGTGAGTCCAGTTTTAGATTCCGATGCTTCACTTCAGGTTTACTGTATACCTTGGAACTTCTTATTGACGATGAAACACAGAAATTGCTTCCGAAATTAATACAAAAGGCACAATGCCGACTTAAGTACAAGAGGACTGACACTCTAACTTTCTATGATTTGAACCTCTCCTGTGAGTCCAGTTTTAGATTCCGATGCTTCACTTCAGGTTTTCTGTAACCCTGGGGCCTTCTTATTGACGATGAAACACAGAAATTGCATCCGAATTTAATACAAAAGGCACAATGCAGACTTAAGTACAAGGGGACTGACACACTAACTTCCTATTTTTTGAACCTCTCCTGTGAGTCCAGTTTTAGATTCCGATGATTCACTTCAGGTTTACTGTATCCCTTGGACCTTCTTATTGACGATGAAACACAGAAATTGCATCCGATTTAATACAAAATGCACAACACCGACTTAAGTACAAGAGGACCGACACTCTATCTTTCACTGATTTGAACCTAACCTGTGAGTCCAGTTTTAGATTCCGATGCCTCACTTCAGGTTTACTGTACACCTTGGACCTTCTTATTGACGATGAAACACAGAAATTGCATCCGAAATTAATACAAAAGGCACAATGCCGACTTAAGTACAAGAGGATAGACACTCTAACTTTCTATGATTTGAACCACTCTTGTGAGGCCAGTTTTAGATTCCGATTTTTCACTTCAGGTTTACTGTATCCCTTGGACCTTCTTATTGACGATGAAACACAGAAATTGCATCCGAATTTAATACAAAAGGCACAATGCCGACTTAAGTACAAGAGGACTGACTCTCTAACTTCCTATGATTTGAACCTCTCCTGCTAGTCCAGTTTTAGATTCCGATGCTTCACTTCAGGTTTACTGTATCCCTCGGAGCTTCTTATTGACGATGAAACAAGGAAATTGCATCCGAATTTAATACAAAATGCACAATGCCGGCTTAAGTACAAGAGGACTGACACTCTAACTTTCTATTATTTGAACCTCTCCTGTGAGTCCAGTTTTAGATTCCGATGCTTCACTTGAGGTTTACTGTATCCCTTGGACCTTCTTATTGACGATGAAACACAGAAATTGCATCCGATATTAATACAAAAGGCACAATGCCGAATTAAGTACAAGAGGACTGACACTCTAATTTTCTATGATTTGAACCTCTCCTGTGATTCCAGTTTTAGATTCCGATGCTTCACTTCAAGTTTACTGTATCCCTTGGACCTTCTTATTGACGATGAAACACAGAAAATGCATCCGAATTTAATACTAAAGGCACAATGCCGACTTAAGTACAAGAGGACTGATACTCTAACTTTCTCTGATTTGAACCTCTTCTGTGAGTCCATATTTAGATTCTGATGCTTCACTTCAGGTTTACTGTATCCCTTGGACTTTCTTATTGACGATGAAACACAGAAATTGCATTCGATTTTAATACAAAAGGCAGAATGCCGACATAAGTACAAGAGGACTGACACTCTAACTTTCTCTGATTTGAACCTCTCCTGTGAGTCCAGTTTTAGATTCCGATGCTTCACTTCGGGTTTACTGTACCCCTTGGACCTTCTTATTGACGATGAAGCACAGAAATTGCATCCGATTTTAATACAAAAGGAACAATGCCGACTTAAGTACAAGAGGACTGACACTCTAACTTTCTCTGATTTGAACCTCCCCTGAGAGTCCAGTTTTTGTTGCCGAGGCTTCACTTCAGGTTTACTGTATCCCTTGGACCTTCTTATTGACGATGAAACACAGAAATTGCATCCGAAATTAATACAAAAGGCTCAATGCCGACTTAAGTACAAGAGGATTGACACTCTTAGTTTCTATGATTTGAACCTCTCCTGTGAGTCCAGTTCTAGATTCCGATGCTTCACTTCAGGTTTACTGTATCCCTTGGACCTTCTTATTGACAATGAAACACAGAAATTGCATACGAATTTAATACAAAAGGCACAGTGCCGACTTAAGTACAAGAGGACTGACACTCTAACTTTCTAAGATTTGAACCACTCCTGTGAGTCCAGTTTTAGATTCCGATGCTTCACTTCAGGTTTACTGTATCCCTTCGACCTTCTTATTGACGATGAAACACAGAAATTGCATCCGAATTTAATACAAAAGGCACAATGTCGACTTAAGTACAAGAGGACTGACTCTCTAACTTTCAATGTTTTGAACCTCTCCTGTGAGTCCAGTTTTAGATTCCGATGCATCACTTCAGGTTTACTGTATCCCTTGGACCTTCTTATTGACGATGACCACAGAAATTGCATCCGAATTTAATAGACAAGGCACAATGCTGACTTAAGTACAAGAGTACTGACACACTAACTTTCTATTATTTGAACCTCTCCTGTGAGTCCAGTTTTAGATTCCGATGCTTCACTTCAGGTTTACTGTATCCCTTGGACCTTCTTATTGACAATGAAACACAGAAATTGCATACGAATTTAATACAAAAGGCACAATGCCGACTTAAGTACAAGAGGACTGACACTGTAACTTTCTGTGATTTGAACCTCACCTGTGAGTCCAGTTTTGGATTCCGATGCTTCACTTCAGGTTCACTGTATACCTTGGACCTTCTTACTGACGATGAAACACAGAAATTGCTTCCGAATTTAAAACAAAAGTCACAATGCCGACTTAAGTACAAGAGGAATGACACTCTAACATTCTACTATATGAACCTCTCCTGTGAGTCCAGTTTTAGATTCCGATGCTTCACTTCAGGTTTACTGTATCCCTTGGACCTTCTTATTGACGATGACCACAGAAATTGCATCCGAATTTAATACAAAAGGCACAATGCTGACTTAAGTACAAGAGTACTGACACTCTAACTTTCTATTATTTGAACCTCTCCTGTGAGTCCAGTTTTAGATTCCGATGCTTCACTTCAGGTTTACTGTATCCCTTGGACCTTCTTATTGACAATGAAACACAGAAACTGCATACGAATTTAATACAAAAGGCACAATGCCGACTTAAGTACAAGAGGGCTGACACTGTAACTTTCTGTGATTTGAACCTCACCTGTGAGTCCAGTTTCAGATTCCGATGCTTCACTTCAGGTTTACTGTATACCTTGTACCTTCTTATTGACGATGAAACACAGAAATTGCTTCCGAATTTAAAACAAAAGTCACAATGCCGACTTAAGTACAAGAGGAATGACACTCTAACATTCTACTATATGAACCTCTCCTGTGAGTCTAGTTTTAGATTCCGATGCTTCACTTCAGGTTCACTGTATCCCTTAGGCCTTCTTATTGACGATGAAACACAGAAATTGCATCCGAATTTAATACAAAAGGCACAATGCCAACTTAAGTACATGAGGACTGACACTCTAACTTTCTGTGATTTGAACCTCACCTGTGAGTCCAGTTTTAGATTCCGATGCTTCACTTCAGGTTTACTGTATACCTTGGACCTTCTTATTGACGATGAAACACAGAAATTGCTTCCGAATTTAAAACAAAAGTCACAATGCCGACTTAAGTACAAGAGGAGTGACACTCTAACATTCTACTATATGAACCTCTCATGTGAGTCCAATTTTAGATTCCGATGCTTCACTTCAGGTTCACTGTATCCCTTAGGCCTTCTTATTGACGATGAAACACAGAAATTGCATCCGAATTTAATACAAAAGGCACAATGCCGACTTAAGTACAAGAGGACTGACACTGTAACTTTCTGTGATTTGAACCTCACCTGTGAGTCCAGTTTTAGATTCCGATGCTTCACTTCAGGTTTACTGTATACCTTGGAACTTCTTATTGACGACGAAACACAGAAATTGCTTCCGAAATTAATACAAAAGGCACAATGCCGACTTAAGTACAAGAGGACTGACACTCTAACTTTCTATGATTTGAACCTCTCCTGTGAGTCCAGTTTTAGATTCCGATGCTTCACTTCAGGTTTTCTGTAACCCTGGGGCCTTCATATTGACGATGAAACACAGAAATTGCATCCGAATTTAATACAAAAGGCACAATGCAGACTTAAGTACAAGGGGACTGACACACTAACTTCCTATTTTTTGAACCTCTCCTGTGAGTCCAGTTTTAGATTCCGATTATTCACTTCAGGTTTACTGTATCCCTTGGACCTTCATATTGACGATGAAATACAGAAATTGCATCCGATTTAATACAAAATGCACAACGCCGACTTAAGTACAAGAGGACCGACACTCTATCTTTCACTGATTTGAACCTAACCTGTGAGTCCAGTTTTAGATTCCGATGCCTCACTTCAGGTTTACTGTACACCTTGGACCTTCTTATTGACGATGAAACACAGAAATTGCATCCGAAATGAATACAAAAGGCACAATGCCGACTTAAGTACAAGAGGATAGACACTCTAACTTTCTATGATTTGAACCACTCTTGTGAGGCCAGTTTTAGATTCCGATTTTTCACTTCAGGTTTACTGTATCCCTTGGACCTTCTTATTGACGATGAAACACAGAAATTGCATCCGAATTTAATACAAAAGGCACAATGCCGACTTAAGTACAAGAGGACTGACTCTCTAACTTCCTATGATTTGAACCTCTCCTGCTAGTCCAGTTTTAGATTCCGATGCTTCACTTCAGGTTTACTGTATCCCTCGGAGCTTCTTATTGACGATGAAACAAGGAAATTGCATCCGAATTTAATACAAAATGCACAATGCCGGCTTAAGTACAAGAGGACTGACACTCTAACTTTCTATTATTTGAACCTCTCCTGTGAGTCCAGTTTTAGATTCCGATGCTTCACTTCAGGTTTACTGTATCCCTTGGACCTTCTTATTGACGATGAAACACAGAAATTGCATCCGATATTAATACAAAAGGCACAATGCCGACTTAAGTACAAGAGGACTGACACTCTAATTTTCTATGATTTGAACCTCTCCTGTGATTCCAGTTTTAGATTCCGATGCTTCACTTCAAGTTTACTGTATCCCTTGGACCTTCTTATTGACGATGAAACACAGAAAATGCATCCGAATTTAATACTAAAGGCACAATGCCGACTTAAGTACAAGAGGACTGATACTCTAACTTTCTCTGATTTGAACCTCTTCTGTGAGTCCATATTTAGATTCTGATGCTTCACTTCAGGTTTACTGTATCCCTTGGACTTTCTTATTGACGATGAAACACAGAAATTGCATTCGATTTTAATACAAAAGGCAGAATGCCGACATAAGTACAAGAGGACTGACACTCTAACTTTCTCTGATTTGAACCTCTCCTGTGAGTCCAGTTTTAGATTCCGATGCTTCACTTCGGGTTTACTGTACCCCTTGGACCTTCTTATTGACGATGAAGCACAGAAATTGCATCCGATTTTAATACAAAATGAACAATGCCGACTTAAGTACAAGAGGACTGACACTCTAACTTTCTCTGATTTGAACCTCCCCTGAGAGTCCAGTTTTTGTTGCCGATGCTTCACTTCAGGTTTACTGTATCCCTTGGACCTTCTTATTGACGATGAAACACAGAAATTGCATCCGAAATTAATACAAAAGGCACAATGCCGACTTAAGTACAAGAGGATTGACACTCTTAGTTTCTATGATTTGAACCTCTCCTGTGAGTCCAGTTCTAGATTCCGATGCTTCACTTCAGGTTTACTGTATCCCTTGGACCTTCTTATTGACAATGAAACACAGAAATTGCATACGAATTTAATACAAAAGGCACAGTGCCGACTTAAGTACAAGAAGACTGACACTCTAACTTTCTAAGATTTGAACCACTCCTGTGAGTCCAGTTTTAGATTCCGATGCTTCACTTCAGGTTTACTGTATCCCTTCGACCTTCTTATTGACGATGAAACACAGAAATTGCATCCGAATTTAATACAAAAGGCACAATGTCGACTTAAGTACAAGAGGACTGACTCTCTAACTTTCAATGTTTTGAACCTCTCCTGTGAGTCCAGTTTTAGATTCCGATGCATCACTTCAGGTTTACTGTATCCCTTGGACCTTCTTATTGACGATGACCACAGAAATTGCATCCGAATTTAATAGAAAAGGCACAATACTGACTTAAGTACAAGAGTACTGACACACTAACTTTCTATTATTTGAACCTCTCCTGTGAGTCCAGTTTTAGATTCCGATGATTCACTTCAGGTTCACTGTATACCTTGGACCTTCTTATTGACGATGAAACACAGAAATTGCTTCCGAATTTAAAACAAAAGTCACAATGCCGACTTAAGTACAAGAGGAATGACACTCTAACATTCTACTATATGAACCTCTCCTGTGAGTCCAGTTTTAGATTCCGATGCTTCACTTCAGGTTCACTGTATCCCTTAGGCCTTCTTATTGACGATGAAACACAGAAATTGCATCCGAATTTAATACAAAAGGCACAATGCCGACTTAAGTAGATGAGGACTGACACTCTAACTTTCTGTGATTTGAACCTCACCTGTGAGTCCAGTTTTAGATACCGATGCTTCACTTCAGGTTTACTGAATACCTTGGAACTTCTTATTGACGATGAAACACAGAAATTGCATCCGAATTTAATACAAAAGGCACAATGCCGACTTAAGTACAAGAGGACTGACACTCTAACTTTCTATGATATGAACCTTTCCTGTGAGTCCAGTTTTAGATTCCGATGCTTCACTTCAGGTTTACTGTATCCCTTGGACTTTCTTATTGACGATGAAACACAGAAATTGCATCCGAATTTAATACAAAAGGCACAATGCCGACTTAAGTACAAGAGGACTGACACTCTAACTTTCTATGATTTGAACCTCACCTGTAATTCCAGTTTTAGGTTCCGATGCTTCACTTCAGCTTTACTGTATACCTTGGACCTTCTTATTGACGATGAAACACAGAAATTGCATCCGAATTTAATACAAAAGGCACAATGCCGACTTAAGTACAAGAGGATTGACACTCTTAGTTTCTATGATTTGAACCTCTCCTGTGAGTCCAGTTTTAGATTCCGATGCTTCACTTCAGGTTTACTGTATCCCTTGGACCTTCTTATTGACAATGAAACACAGAAATTGCATACGAATTTAATACAAAAGGCACAGTGCCGACTTAAGTACAAGAGGACTGACACTCTAACTTTCTAAGATTTGAACCACTCCTGTGAGTCCAGTTTTAGATTCCGATGCTTCACTTCAGGTTTACTGTGTCCCTTGGACCTTCTTATTGACGATGAAACACGGAAATTGCATCCGAATTTAATACAAAAGGCACAATGTCGACTTAAGTACAAGAGGACTGACACTCTAACTTTCAATGTTTTGAACCTCTCCTGTGAGTCCAGTTTTAGATTCCGATGCATCACTTCAGGTTTACTGTATCCCTTGGACCTTCTTATTGACGATGACCACAGAAATTGCATCCGAATTTAATACAAAAGGCACAATGCTGACTTAAGTACAAGAGTACTGACACTCTAACTTTCTATTATTTGAACCTCTCCTGTGAGTCCAGTTTTAGATTCCGATGCTTCACTTCAGGTTTACTGTATCCCTTGGACCTTCTTATTGACAATGAAACACAGAAATTGCATACGAATTTAATACAAAAGGCACAATGCCGACTTAAGTACAAGAGGACTGACACTCTAACTTTCTCTGATTTGAACCTCCCCTGAGAGTCCAGTTTTTGTTGCCGAGGCTTCACTTCAGGTTTACTGTATCCCTTGGACCTTCTTATTGACGATGAAACACAGAAATTGCATCCGAAATTAATACAAAAGGCACAATGCCGACTTAAGTACAAGAGGACTGACACTCTAACTTTCTCTGATTTGAACCTCTTCTGTGAGTCCATATTTAGATTCTGATGCTTCACTTCAGGTTTACTGTATCCCTTGGACTTTCTTATTGACGATGAAACACAGAAATTGCATTCGATTTTAATACGAAAGGCAGAATGCCGACATAAGTACAAGAGGACTGACACTCTAACTTTCTCTGATTTGAACCTCTCCTGTGAGTCCAGTTTTAGATTCCGATGCTTCACTTCGGGTTTACTGTACCCCTTGGACCTTCTTATTGACGATGAAGCACAGAAATTGCATCCGATTTTAATACAAAATGAACAATGCCGACTTAAGTACAAGAGGACTGACACTCTAACTTTCTCTGATTTGAACCTCCCCTGAGAGTCCAGTTTTTGTTGCCGAGGCTTCACTTCAGGTTTACTGTATCCCTTGGACCTCCTTATTGACGATGAAACACAGAAATTGCATCCGAAATTAATACAAAAGGCACAATGCCGACTTAAGTACAAGAGGACTGACTCTCTAACTTCCTATGATTTGAACCTCTCCTGCTAGTCCAGTTTTAGATTCCGATGCTTCACTTCAGGTTTACTGTATCCCTCGGAGCTTCTTATTGACGATGAAACAAGGAAATTGCATCCGAATTTAATACAAAATGCACAATGCCGGCTTAAGTACAAGAGGACTGACACTCTTAGTTTCTACGATTTGAACCTCTCCTGTGAGTCCAGTTCTAGATTCCGATGCTTCACTTCAGGTTTACTGTATCCCTTGGACCTTCTTATTGACAATGAAACACAGAAATTGCATACGAATTTAATACAAAAGGCACAGTGCCGACTTAAGTACAAGAGGACTGACACACTAACTTTCTAAGATTTGAACCACTCCTGTGAGTCCAGTTTTAGATTCCGATGCTTCACTTCAGGTTTACTGTATCCCTTCGACCTTCTTATTGACGATGAAACACAGAAATTGCATCCGAATTTAATACAAAAGGCACAATGTCGACTTAAGTACAAGAGGACTGACTCTCTAACTTTCAATGTTTTGAACCTCTCCTGTGAGTCCAGTTTTAGATTCCGATGCATCACTTCAGGTTTACTGTATCCCTTGGACCTTCTTATTGACGATGAAACACAGAAATTGCATCCGAAATTAATACAAAAGGCACAATGCCGACTTAAGTACAAGAGGATAGACACTCTAACTTTCTATGATTTGAACCACTCTTGTGAGGCCAGTTTTAGATTCCGATTTTTCACTTCAGGTTTACTGTATCCCTTGGACCTTCTTATTGACGATGAAACACAGAAATTGCATCCGAATTTAATACAAAAGGCACAATGCCGACTTAAGTACAAGAGGACTGACTCTCTAACTTCCTATGATTTGAACCTCTCCTGCTAGTCCAGTTTTAGATTCCGATGCTTCACTTCAGGTTTACTGTATCCCTCGGAGCTTCTTATTGACGATGAAACAAGGAAATTGCATCCGAATTTAATACAAAATGCACAATGCCGGCTTAAGTACAAGAGGACTGACACTCTAACTTTCTATTATTTGAACCTCTCCTGTGAGTCCAGTTTTAGATTCCGATGCTTCACTTCAGGTTTACTGTATCCCTTGGACCTTCTTATTGACGATGAAACACAGAAATTGCATCCGATATTAATACAAAAGGCACAATGCCGACTTAAGTACAAGAGGACTGACACTCTAATTTTCTATGATTTGAACCTCTCCTGTGATTCCAGTTTTAGATTCCGATGCTTCACTTCAAGTTTACTGTATCCCTTGGACCTTCTTATTGACTATGAAACACAGAAAATGCATCCGAATTTAATACTAAAGGCACAATGCCGACTTAAGTACAAGAGGACTGATACTCTAACTTTCTCTGATTTGAACCTCTTCTGTGAGTCCATATTTAGATTCTGATGCTTCACTTCAGGTTTACTGTATCCCTTGGACTTTCTTATTGACGATGAAACACAGAAATTGCATTCGATTTTAATACAAAAGGCAGAATGCCGACATAAGTACAAGAGGACAGACACTCTAACTTTCTCTGATTTGAACCTCTCCTGTGAGTCCAGTTTTAGATTCCGATGCTTCACTTCGGGTTTACTGTACCCCTTGGACCTTCTTATTGACGATGAAGCACAGAAATTGCATCCGATTTTAATACAAAATGAACAATGCCGACTTAAGTACAAGAGGACTGACACTCTAACTTTCTCTGATTTGAACCTCCCCTGAGAGTCCAGTTTTTGTTGCCGATGCTTCACTTCAGGTTTACTGTATCCCTTGGACCTTCTTATTGACGATGAAACACAGAAATTGCATCCGAAATTAATACAAAAGGCACAATGCCGACTTAAGTACAAGAGGATTGACACTCTTAGTTTCTATGATTTGAACCTCTCCTGTGAGTCCAGTTCTAGATTCCGATGCTTCACTTCAGGTTTACTGTATCCCTTGGACCTTCTTATTGACAATGAAACACAGAAATTGCATACGAATTTAATACAAAAGGCACAGTGCCGACTTAAGTACAAGAGGACTGACACTCTAACTTTCTAAGATTTGAACCACTCCTGTGAGTCCAGTTTTAGATTCCGATGCTTCACTTCAGGTTTACTGTATCCCTTCGACCTTCTTATTGACGATGAAACACAGAAATTGCATCCGAATTTAATACAAAAGGCACAATGTCGACTTAAGTACAAGAGGACTGACTCTCTAACTTTCAATGTTTTGAACCTCTCCTGTGAGTCCAGTTTTAGATTCCGATGCATCACTTCAGGTTTACTGTATCCCTTGGACCTTCTTATTGACGATGACCACAGAAATTGCATCCGAATTTAATAGAAAAGGCACAATACTGACTTAAGTACAAGAGTACTGACACACTAACTTTCTATTATTTGAACCTCTCCTGTGAGTCCAGTTTTAGATTCCGATGCTTCACTTCAGGTTCACTGTATACCTTGGACCTTCTTATTGACGATGAAACACAGAAATTGCTTCCGAATTTAAAACAAAAGTCACAATGCCGACTTAAGTACAAGAGGAATGACACTCTAACATTCTACTATATGAACCTCTCCTGTGAGTCCAGTTTTAGATTCCGATGCTTCACTTCAGGTTCACTGTATCCCTTAGGCCTTCTTATTGACGATGAAACACAGAAATTGCATCCGAATTTAATACAAAAGGCACAATGCCGACTTAAGTAGATGAGGACTGACACTCTAACTTTCTGTGATTTGAACCTCACCTGTGAGTCCAGTTTTAGATACCGATGCTTCACTTCAGGTTTACTGAATACCTTGGAACTTCTTATTGACGATGAAACACAGAAATTGCATCCGAATTTAATACAAAAGGCACAATGCCGACTTAAGTACAAGAGGACTGACACTCTAACTTTCTATGATATGAACCTTTCCTGTGAGTCCAGTTTTAGATTCCGATGCTTCACTTCAGGTTTACTGTATCCCTTGGACTTTCTTATTGACGATGAAACACAGAAATTGCATCCGAATTTAATACAAAAGGCACAATGCCGACTTAAGTACAAGAGGACTGACACTCTAACTTTCTATGATTTGAACCTCACCTGTAATTCCAGTTTTAGGTTCCGATGCTTCACTTCAGCTTTACTGTATACCTTGGACCTTCTTATTGACGAAGAAACACAGAAATTGCATCCGAATTTAATACAAAAGGCACAATGCCGACTTAAGTACAAGAGGATTGACACTCTTAGTTTCTATGATTTGAACCTCTCCTGTGAGTCCAGTTTTAGATTCCGATGCTTCACTTCAGGTTTACTGTATCCCTTGGACCTTCTTATTGACAATGAAACACAGAAATTGCATACGAATTTAATACAAAAGGCACAGTGCCGACTTAAGTACAAGAGGACTGACACTCTAACTTTCTAAGATTTGAACCACTCCTGTGAGTCCAGTTTTAGATTCTGATGCTTCACTTCAGGTTTACTGTGTCCCTTGGACCTTCTTATTGACGATGAAACACGGAAATTGCATCCGAATTTAATACAAAAGGCACAATGTCGACTTAAGTACAAGAGGACTGACACTCTAACTTTCAATGTTTTGAACCTCTCCTGTGAGTCCAGTTTTAGATTCCGATGCATCACTTCAGGTTTACTGTATCCCTTGGACCTTCTTATTGACGATGACCACAGAAATTGCATCCGAATTTAATACAAAAGGCACAATGCTGACTTAAGTACAAGAGTACTGACACTCTAACTTTCTATTATTTGAACCTCTCCTGTGAGTCCAGTTTTAGATTCCGATGCTTCACTTCAGGTTTACTGTATCCCTTGGACCTTCTTATTGACAATGAAACACAGAAATTGCATACGAATTTAATACAAAAGGCACAATGCCGACTTAAGTACAAGAGGACTGACACTCTAACTTTCTCTGATTTGAACCTCCCCTGAGAGTCCAGTTTTTGTTGCCGAGGCTTCACTTCAGGTTTACTGTATCCCTTGGACCTTCTTATTGACGATGAAACACAGAAATTGCATCCGAAATTAATACAAAAGGCACAATGCCGACTTAAGTACAAGAGGACTGACACTCTAACTTTCTCTGATTTGAACCTCTTCTGTGAGTCCATATTTAGATTCTGATGCTTCACTTCAGGTTTACTGTATCCCTTGGACTTTCTTATTGACGATGAAACACAGAAATTGCATTCGATTTTAATACAAAAGGCAGAATGCCGACATAAGTACAAGAGGACTGACACTCTAACTTTCTCTGATTTGAACCTCTCCTGTGAGTCCAGTTTTAGATTCCGATGCTTCACTTCGGGTTTACTGTACCCCTTGGACCTTCTTATTGACGATGAAGCACAGAAATTGCATCCGATTTTAATACAAAATGAACAATGCCGACTTAAGTACAAGAGGACTGACACTCTAACTTTCTCTGATTTGAAATTCCCCTGAGAGTCCAGTTTTTGTTGCCGAGGCTTCACTTCAGGTTTACTGTATCCCTTGGACCTTCTTATTGACGATGAAACACAGAAATTGCATCCGAAATTAATACAAAAGGCACAATGCCGACTTAAGTACAAGAGGATTGACACTCTTAGTTTCTATGATTTGAACCTCTCCTGTGAGTCCAGTTCTAGATTCCGATGCTTCACTTCAGGTTTACTGTATCCCTTGGACCTTGTTATTGACAATGAAACACAGAAATTGCATACGAATTTAATACAAAAGGCACAGTGCCGACTTAAGTACAAGAGGACTGACACTCTAACTTTCTAAGATTTGAACCACTCCTGTGAGTCCAGTTTTAGATTCCGATGCTTCACTTCAGGTTTACTGTATCCCTTCGACCTTCTTATTGACGATGAAACACAGAAATTGCATCCGAATTTAATACAAAAGGCACAATGTCGACTTAAGTACAAGAGGACTGACTCTCTAACTTTCAATGTTTTGAACCTCTCCTGTGAGTCCAGTTTTAGATTCCGATGCATCACTTCAGGTTTACTGTATCCCTTGGACCTTCTTATTGACGATGACCACAGAAATTGCATCCGAATTTAATACAAAAGGCACAATGCCGACTTAAGTACAAGAGGACTGACACTGTAACTTTCTGTGATTTGAACCTCACCTGTGAGTCCAGTTTTGGATTCCGATGCTACACTTCAGGTTCACTGTATACCTTGGACCTTCTTATTGACGATGAAACACAGAAATTGCTTCCGAATTTAAAACAAAAGTCACAATGCCGACTTAAGTACAAGAGGAATGACACTCTAACATTCTACTATATGAACCTCTCCTGTGAGTCCAGTTTTAGATTCCGATGCTTCACTTCAGGTTCACTGTATCCCTTAGGCCTTCTTATTGACGATGAAACACAGAAATTGCATCCGAATTTAATACAAAAGGCACAATGCCGACTTAAGTAGATGAGGACTGACACTCTAACTTTCTGTGATTTGAACCTCACCTGTGAGTCCAGTTTTAGATACCGATGCTTCACTTCAGGTTTACTGAATACCTTGGAACTTCTTATTGACGATGAAACACAGAAATTGCATCCGAATTTAATACAAAAGGCACAATGCCGACTTAAGTACAAGAGGACTGACACTCTAACTTTCTATGATATGAACCTTTCCTGTGAGTCCAGTTTTAGATTCCGATGCTTCACTTCAGGTTTACTGTATCCCTTGGACTTTCTTATTGACGATGAAACACAGAAATTGCATCCGAATTTAATACAAAAGGCACAATGCCGACTTAAGTACAAGAGGACTGACACTCTAACTTTCTATGATTTGAACCTCACCTGTAAGTCCAGTTTTAGGTTCCGATGCTTCACTTCAGCTTTACTGTATACCTTGGACCTTCTTATTGACGATGAAACACAGAAATTGCATCCGAATTTAATACAAAAGGCACAATGCCGACTTAAGTACAAGAGGATTGACACTCTTAGTTTCTATGATTTGAACCTCTCCTGTGAGTCCAGTTTTAGATTCCGATGCTTCACTTCAGGTTTACTGTATCCCTTGGACCATCTTATTGACAATGAAACACAGAAATTGCATACGAATTTAATACAAAAGGCACAGTGCCGACTTAAGTACAAGAGGACTGACACTCTAACTTTCTAAGATTTGAACCACTCCTGTGAGTCCAGTTTTAGATTCCGATGCTTCACTTCAGGTTTACTGTGTCCCTTGGACCTTCTTATTGACGATGAAACACGGAAATTGCATCCGAATTTAATACAAAAGGCACAATGTCGACTTAAGTACAAGAGGACTGACACTCTAACTTTCAATGTTTTGAACCTCTCCTGTGAGTCCAGTTCTAGATTCCGATGCATCACTTCAGGTTTACTGTATCCCTTGGACCTTCTTATTGACGATGACCACAGAAATTGCATCCGAATTTAATACAAAAGGCACAATGCTGACTTAAGTACAAGAGTACTGACACTCTAACTTTCTATTATTTGAACCTCTCCTGTGAGTCCAGTTTTAGATTCCGATGCTTCACTTCAGGTTTACTGTATCCCTTGGACCTTCTTATTGACAATGAAACACAGAAATTGCATACGAATTTAATACAAAAGGCACAATGCCGACTTAAGTACAAGAGGGCTGACACTGTAACTTTCTGTGATTTGAACCTCACCTGTGAGTCCAGTTTTAGATTCCGATGCTTCACTTCAGGTTTACTGTATACCTTGTACCTTCTTATTGACGATGAAACACAGAAATTGCTTCCGAATTTAAAACAAAAGTCACAATGCCGACTTAAGTACAAGAGGAATGACACTCTAACATTCTACTATATGAACCTCTCCTGTGAGTCTAGTTTTAGATTCCGATGCTTCACTTCAGGTTCACTGTATCCCTTATCCCTTCTTATTGACGATGAAACACAGAAATTGCATCCGAATTTAATACAAAAGGCACAATGCCGACTTAAGTACATGAGGACTGACACTCTAACTTTCTGTGATTTGAACCTCACCTGTGAGTCCAGTTTTAGATTCCGATGCTTCACTTCAGGTTTACTGTATACCTTGGACCTTCTTATTGACGATGAAACACAGAAATTGCTTCCGAATTTAAAACAAAAGTCACAATGCCGACTTAAGTACAAGAGGAATGACACTCTAACATTCTACTATATGAACCTCTCATGTGAGTCCAGTTTTAGATTCCGATGCTTCACTTCAGGTTCACTGTATCCCTTAGGCCCTCTTATTGACGATGAAACACAGAAATTGCATCCGAATTTAATACAAAAGGCACAATGCCGACTTAAGTACATGAGGACTGACACTCTAACTTTCTGTGATTTGAACCTCACCTGTGAGTCCAGTTTTAGATACCGATGCTTCACTTCAGGTTTACTGAATACCTTGGTACTTCTTATTGACGATGAAACACAGAAATTGCATCCGAATTTAATACAAAAGGCACAATGCCGACTTAAGTACAAGAGGACTGACACTCTAACTTTCTATGATATGAACCTTTCCTGTGAGTCCAGTTTTAGATTCCGATGCTTCACTTCAGGTTTACTGTATCCCTTGGACTTTCTTATTGACGATGAAACACAGAAATTGCATCCGAATTTAATACAAAAGGCACAATGCCGACTTAAGTACAAGAGGACTGACACTCTAACTATCTATGATTTGAACCTCACCTGTAAGTCCAGTTTTAGGTTCCGATGCTTCACTTCAGCTTTACTGTATACCTTGGACCTTCTTATTGACGATGAAACACAGAAATTGCATCCGAATTTAATACAAAAGGCACAATGCCGACTTAAGTACAAGAGGATTGACACTCTTAGTTTCTATGATTTGAACCTCTCCTTTGAGTCCAGTTTTAGATTCCGATGCTTCACTTCAGGTTTACTGTATCCCTTGGACCTTCTTATTGACAATGAAACACAGAAATTGCATACGAATTTAATACAAAAGGCACAGTGCCGACTTAAGTACAAGAGGACTGACACTCTAACTTTCTAAGATTTGAACCACTCCTGTGAGTCCAGTTTTAGATTCCGATGCTTCACTTCAGGTTTACTGTATCCCTTGGACCTTCTTATTGACGATGAAACACGGAAATTGCATCCGAATTTAATACAAAAGGCACAATGTCGACTTAAGTACAAGAGGACTGACACTCTAACTTTCAATGTTTTGAACTTCTCCTGTGAGTCCAGTTTTAGATTCCGATGCATCACTTCAGGTTTACTGTATCCCTTGGACCTTCTTATTGACGATGACCACAGAAATTGCATCCGAATTTAATACAAAAGGCACAATGCTGACTTAAGTACAAGAGTACTGACACTCCAACTTTCTATTATTTGAACCTCTCCTGTGAGTGCAGTTTTAGATTCCGATGCTTCACTTCAGGTTTACTGTATCCCTTGGACCTTCTTATTGACAATGAAACACAGAAATTGCATACGAATTTAATACAAAAGGCACAATGCCGACTTAAGTACAAGAGGACTGACACTGTAACTTTCTGTGATTTGAACCTCACCTGTGAGTCCAGTTTTAGATTCCGATGCTTCACTTCAGGTTTACTGTATACCTTGGACATTCTTATTGACGATGAAACACAGAAATTGCTTCCGAATTTAAAACAAAAGTCACAATGCCGACTTAAGTACAAGAGGAATGACACTCTAACATTCTATTATATGAACCTCTCCTGTGAGTCCAGTTTTAGATTCCGATGCTTCACTTCAGGTTCACTGTATGCCTTAGGCCTTCTTATTGACGATGAAACACAGAAATTGCATCCGAATTTAATACAAAAGGCACAATGCCGACTTAAGTACATGAGGACTGAGACTCTAACTTTCTGTGATTTGAACCTCACCTGTGAGTCCAGTTTTAGATACCGATGCTTCACTTCAGGTTTACTGAATACCTTGGAACTTCTTATTGACGATGAAACACAGAAATTGCATCCGAATTTAATACAAAAGGCACAATGCCGACTTAAGTACAAGAGGACTGACACTCTAACTTTTTTATGATATGAACCTTTCCTCTGAGTCCAGTTTTAGATTCCGATGCTTCACTTCAGGTTTACTGTATCCCTTGGACTTTCTTATTGACGATGAAACACAGAAATTGCTTCCGAATTTAATACAAAAGGCACAATGCCGACTTAAGTACAAGAGGACTGACACTCTAACTTTCTATGATTTGACCCTCACCTGTAAGTCCAGTTTTAGGTTCCGATGCTGCACTTCAGCTTTACTGTATACCTTGGACCTTCTTGTTGACGATGAAACACAGAAATTGCATCCGAATTTAATACAAAAGGCGCAATGCCGACTGAAGTACAAGAGGACTGACACTCTAACCTTCTATGATTTGAACCTCACCAATGAGTCCAGTTTTAGATTCCGATGCTTCACTTCAAGTTTACTGTATCCCTTGGACCTTCTTATTGACGATGAAACACAGAAATTGCATCCGAATTTAATACAAAAGGCACAATGTCGACCTAAGTACAAGAGGACCGACACTCTATCTTTCAATGATTTGAACCTAACCTGTGAGTCCAGTTTTAGATTCCGATGCCTCACTTCAGGTTTACTGTATCCCTTGGACCTTCTTATTGACGATGAAACACAGTAATTGCATCCGATATTAATACAAATGGCACAATGCCGGCTTAAGTACAAGAGGACTGACACTTTAATTTTCTATGATTTGAACCTCTCCTGTGATTCCAGTTATAGATTCCGATGCTTCACTTCAAGTTTACTGTATCCCTTGGACCTTCTTATTGACGATGAAACACAGAAAATGCATCCGAATTTAATACTAAAGGCACAATGCCGACTTAAGTACAAGAGGACTGATACTCTAACTTTCTCTGATTTGAACCTCTTCTGTGAGTCCAGTTTTAGATTCAGATGCTTCACTTCAGGTTTACTGTATCCCTTGGACTTTCTTATTGACGATGAAACACAGAAATTGCATTCGATTTTAATACAAAAGGCAGAATGCCGACATAAGTACAAGAGGACTGACACTCTAACTTTCTCTGATTTGAACCTCTCCTGTGAGTCAGTTTTAGAAACCCGATGCTTCACTTCGGGTTTACTGTACCCCTTGGACCTTCTTATTGACGATGAAGCACAGAAATTGCATCCGATTTTAATACAAAAGGAAAAATGCCGACTTAAGTACAAGAGGACTGACACTCTAACTTTCTCTGATTTGAACCTCCCCTGAGAGTCCAGTTTTTGTTGCCGAGGCTTCACTTCAGGTTTACTGTATCCCTTGGACCTTCTTATTGACGATGAAACACAGAAATTGCATTCGAAATTAATACAAAAGGCACAATGATGACTTAAGTACAAGAGGATTGACACTCTTAGTTTCTATTATTTGAACCTCTCCTGTGAGTCCAGTTTTAGATTCCGATGCTTCACTTCAGGTTTACTGTATCCCTTGGACCTTCTTATTGACAATGAAACACAGAAATTGCATACGAATTTAATACAAAAGGCACAGTGCCGACTTAAGTACAAGAGGACTGACTTTCTAACTTCCTATGATTTGAACCTCTCCTGCTAGTCCAGTTTTAGATTCCGATGCTTCACTTCAGGTTTACTGTATCCCTTGGAGCTTCTTATTGACGATGAAACACAGAAATTGCATCCGAATTTAATACAAAAGGCACAATGCCGGCTTAAGTACAAGAGGACTGACACTCTAACTTTCTGTTATTTGAACCGCTCCTTTGAGTCCAATTTTAGATTCCGATGCTTCACTTCAGGTTTACTGTGTCCCTTGGACCTTCTTATTGACGATGAAACACAGAAAATGCATCCGAATTTAATACTAAAGGCACAATGGCGACTTAAGTACAAGAGGACTGATACTCTAACTTTCTCTGATTTGAACCTCTTCTGTGAGTCCAGTTTTAGATTCAGATGCTTCACTTCAGGTTTACTGTATCCCTTGGACTTTCTTATTGACGATGAAACACAGAAATTGCATTCGATTTTAATACAAAAGGCAGAATGCCGACATAAGTACAAGAGGACTGACACTTTAACTTTCTCTGATTTGAACCTCTCCTGTGAGTCCAGTTTTGGATTCCGATGCTTCACTTCGGGTTTACTGTACCCCTTGGACCTTCTTATTGACGATGAAGCACAGAAATTGCATCCGATTTTAATACAAAAGGAAAAATGCCGACTTAAGTACAAGAGGACTGACACTCTAACTTTCTCTGATTTGAACCTCCCCTGAGAGTCCAGTTTTTGTTGCCGAGGCTTCACTTCAGGTTTACTGTATCCCTTGGACCTTCTTATTGACGATGAAACACAGAAATTGCATTCGAAATTAATACAAAAGGCACAATGATGACTTAAGTACAAGAGGATTGACACTCTTAGTTTCTATTATTTGAACCTCTCCTGTGAGTCCAGTTTTAGATTCCGATGCTTCACTTCAGGTTTACTGAATCCCTTGGACCTTCTTATTGACGATGAAACACAGAAATTGCATCCGAAATTAATACAAAAGGCACAATGCCGACTTAAGTAAAAGAGGTCTGACACTCTAACTTTCTATGATTTGAACCCCACCTGTGAGTCCAGTTTTAGATTTCGATGCTTCACTTCAGGTTTACTGAATCCCTTGGACCTTCGTATTGACGATGAAACACAGAAATTGCATCCGAATTTAATACAAAATGCACAATGCTGACTTAAGTTTAAGATGACTGACACTCTAACTTTCTTTGATTTGAACCTCTCCTGTGAGTCCAATTTTAGATTCCGATGCTTCACTTCAGGTTTACTGTATCCCTTGGACCTTCTTATTGACGATGAAACACAGAAATTGCATCCGAAATTAATACAAAAGGCACAATGCCGACTTAAGTAAAAGAGGTCTGACACACTAACTTTCTATGGTTTGAACCTCACCTGTGAGTCCACTTTTAGATTTCGATGCCTCACTTCAGGTTTACTGAATCTCTTGGACCTTCGTATTGACGATGAAACACAGAAATTGCATCCCAATTTAATACAAAATGCACAATGCCGACTTAAGTACAAGAGGACTGACCCTCTAACTTCCTATTATTTGAACCTCTCCTGTGAGTCCAGTTTTAGATTCCGATGCTTCACTTCAGGTTTACTGTATCCCTTGGACCTTCTTATTGACGATGAAACACAGAAATTGCAACCGAATTTAATACAAAATGCACAATGCCGACTTAAGTACAAGAGGACCGACACTCTAACTTTCTGTGATTTGAACCTCACCTGTGAGTCCAGTTTTAGATTCCGATGCCTCACTTCAGGCTTACTGTATCCCTTGGACCTTCTTATTGACGATGAACACAGAAATTGCATCCGAAATTAATACAAAAGGCACAATGCCGACTTAAGTACAAGAGGATAGACACTCTAACTTTCTATGATTTGAACCACTCCTGTGAGGCCAGTTTTAGATTCCGATTCTTCACTTCAGGTTTACTGTATCCCTTGGACTTTCTTATTGACGATGAAACACAGAAATTGCATCCGAATGTAATACAAAAGGCACAATGCCGACTTAAGTACAAGAGGACTGACTTTCTAACGTCCTATGATTTGAACCTCACTTCCTAGTCCAGTTTTAGATTCCGATGCTTCACTTCAGGTTTACTGTATCCCTTGGACCTTCTTATTGACGATGAAGCACAGAAATTGCATCCGATTTTAATACTAAAGGCACAATGTCGACTTAAGTGCAAGAGGACTGACACTCTAACTTTCTATTATTTGAACCTCTCCTGTGAGTCCAGTTTTAGATTCTGATGCTTCACTTCAGGTTTACTGTATCCCTTGGATCTTCTTATTGACGATGAAACACAGAAATTGCATCCGAATTTAATACTAAAGGCACAATGTCGACTTAAGTACAAGAGGACTGACACTCTAACTTTCTATTATTTGAACCTCTCCTGTGAGTCCAGTTTTAGATTCCGATGCTTCACTTCAGGTTTACTGTATCCCTTGGACCTTCTTATTGACGATGAAACACAGAAATTGCAACCGAATTTAATACAAAATGCACAATGCCGACTTAAGTACAAGAGGACCGACACTCTAACTTTCTGTGATTTGAACCTCACCTGTGAGTCCAGTTTTAGATTCCGATGCCTCACTTCAGGCTTACTGTATCCCTTGGACCTTCTTATTGACGATGAACACAGAAATTGCATCCGAAATTAATACAAAAGGCACAATGCCGACTTAAGTACAAGAGGATAGACACTCTAACTTTCTATGATTTGAACCACTCCTGTGAGGCCAGTTTTAGATTCCGATTCTTCACTTCAGGTTTACTGTATCCCTTGGACCTTCTTATTGACGATGAAACACAGAAATTGCATCCGAATGTAATACAAAAGGCACAATGCCGACTTAAGTACAAGAGGACTGACTTTCTAACGTCCTATGATTTGAACCTCACTTCCTAGTCCAGTTTTAGATTCCGATGCTTCACTTCAGGTTTACTGTATCCCTTGGACATTCTTATTGACAATGAAACACAGAAATTGCATCCGAATTTAATACAAAATGCACAATTCCGACTTAAGTACAAGAGGACCGACACTCTAACTTTCTATGATTTGAACCTCATCTGTGAGTCCAGTTTTAGATTCCGATGCCTCACTTCAGGTTTACTTTATCCCTTGGACCTTCTTATTGACGATGAAACACAGAAATTGCATCCGAATTTAATACAAAAGGCACAATGCCGACTTAAGTACAAGAGGATAGACACTCTAACTTTCTATGATTTGAACCACTCCTGTGAGGCCAGTTTTAGATTCCGATACTTCACTTCAGGTTTACTGTATCCCTTGGACCTTCTTATTGACGATGAAACACAGAAATTGCATCCGAATTTAATACAAAATGCACAATACCGGCTTAAGTACAAGAGGACTGACACTCTAACTTTCTATTATTTGAACCTCTCCTGTGAGTCCAGTTTTAGATTCCGATGCATCACTTTAGGTTTACTGTATCCCTTGGACCTTCTTATTAGCGATGAAACACAGAAATTGCTTCCGAAATTATTACAAAAGGCACAATGGCGACTTATGTACAAGAGGATAGACACTCTAACTTTCTATGATTTGAACATCTCCTGTGAGTCAAGTTTTAGATTCCGATGCTTCACTTCAAGTTTACTGTATCCCTTGGACCTTCTTATTGACGATGAAATACAGAAATTGCATCCAAATTTAATACAAAAGGCACAATGCCGACTTAAGTACAAGAGGACTGACACTCTAACTTCCTGTTATTTGAACCTCTCCTGTGAGTCCAGTTTTAGATTCCGATGATTCACTTCAGGTTTATTGTATCCCTTGGACCTTCTTATTGACGATGAAACACAGAAATTGCATCCGATTTAATACAAAATGCACAACCCGACTTAAGTACAAGAGGACCGACACTCTATCTTTCACTGATTTGAACCTAACCTGTGAGTCCAGTTTTAGATTCCGATTCCTCACTTCAGGTTTACTGTATCTCTTGGACCTTCTTATTGACGATGAAACACAGAAATTGCATCCGAAATTAATACAAAAGGCACAATGCCGACTTAAGTACAAGAGGATAGACACTCTAACTTTCTATGATTTGAACCACTCTTGTGAGGCCAACTTTAGATTCCGATTTTTCACTTCAGGTTTACTGTATCCCTTGGACCTTCTTATTAACGATGAAACACAGAAATTGCATCCGAATTTAATACAAAAGGCACAATGCCGACTTAAGTACAAGAGGACTGACTCTCTAACTTCCTATGATTTGAACCTCTCCTGCTAGTCCAGTTTTAGATTCCGATGCTTCACTTCAGGTTTACTGTATCCCTCGGAGCTTCTTATTGACGATGAAACAAGGAAATTGCATCCGAATTTAATACAAAATGCACAATGCCGGCTTAAGTACAAGAGGACTGACACTCTAACTTTCTATTATTTGAACCTCTCCTGTGAGTCCAGTTTTAGATTCCGATGCTTCACTTCAGGTTTACTGTATCCCTTGGACCTTCTTATTGACGATGAAACACAGAAATTGCATCCGATATTAATACAAAAGGCACAATGCCGGCTTAAGTAAGAGAGGACTGACACTCTAATTTTCTATGATTTGAACCTCTCCTGTGATTCCAGTTTTAGATTCCGATGCTTCACTTCAAGTTTACTGTATCCCTTGGACCTTCTTATTGACGATGAAACACAGAAAATGCATCCGAATTTAATACTAAAGGCACAATGCCGACTTAAGTACAAGAGGACTGATACTCTAACTTTCTCTGATTTGAACCTCTTCTGTGAGTCCATATTTAGATTCTGATGCTTCACTTCACGTTTACTGTATCCCTTGGACTTTCATATTGACGATGAAACACAGAAATTGCATCCGATTTTAATACAAAAGGAACATGGCGACTTAAGTACAAGAGGACTGACACTCTAACTTTCTCTGATTTGAACCTCCCCTGAGAGTCCAGTTTTTGATGCCGAGGCTTCACTTCAGGTTTACTGTATCCCTTGGACCTTTTTATTGACGATGAAACACAGAAATTGCATCCGAAATTAATACAAAAGGCGCAATGCCGACTTAAGTACAAGAGGATTGACACTCTTAGTATCTATGATTTGAACCTCTCCTGTGAGTCCAGTTTTAGATTCCGATGCTTCACTTCAGGTTTACTGTATCCCTTGGACCTTCTTATTGACAATGAAACACAGAAATTGCATACGAATTTAATACAAAAGGCACAGTGCCGACTTAAGTACAAGAGGACTGACACTCTAACTTTCTATGATTTGAACCACTCCTGTGAGTCCAGTTTTAGATTCCGATGCTTCACTTCAGGTTTACTGTATCCCTTCGACCTTCTTATTGACGATGAAACACAGAAATTGCATCCGAATTTAATACAAAAGGCACAATGTCGACTTAAGTACAAGAGGACTGACACTCTAACTTTCAATGTTTTGAACCTCTCCTGTGAGTCCAGTTTTAGATTCCGATGCATCACTTCAGGTTTACTGTATCCCTTGGACCTTCTTATTGACGATGACCACGGAAATTTCATCCGAATTTAATACAAAAGGCACAATGCTGACTTAAGTACAAGAGTACTGACACACTAACTTTATATTATTTGAACCTCTCCTGTGAGTCCAGTTTTAGATTCCGATGCTTCACTTCAGGTTTACTGTATCCCTTGGACCTTCTTATTGACAATGAAACACAGAAATTGCATACGAATTTAATACAAAAGGCACAATGCCGACTTAAGTACAAGAGGACTGACACTGTAACTTTCTGTGATTTGAACCTCACCTGTGAGTCCAGTTTTAGATTCCGATGCTTCACTTCAGGTTTACTGTATACCTTGGACCTTCTTATTGACGATGAAACACAGAAATTGCTTCCGAATTTAAAACTAAAGTCACAATGCCGACTTAAGTACAAGAGGAATGACACTCTAACATTCTACTATATGAACCTCTCCTGTGAGTCCAGTTTTAAATTCCGATGCTTCACTTCAGGTTCACTGTATCCCTTAGGCCTTCTTATTGACGATGAAACACAGAAATTGCATCCGAATTTAATACAAAAGGCACAATGCCGACTTAAGTACATGAGAACTGACACTCTAACTTTCTGTGATTTGAACCTCACCTGTGAGTCCAGTTTTAGATACCGATGCTTCACTTCAGGTTTACTGAATACCTTGGAACTTCTTATTGACGATGAAACACAGAAATTGCATCCGAATTTAATACAAAAGGCACAATGCCGACTTAAGTACAAGAGGACTGACACTCTAACTTTCTATGATATGAACCTTTCCTGTGAGTCCAGTTTTAGATTCCGATGCTTCACTTCAGTTTTGCTGTATCCCTTGGACTTTCTTATTGACGATGAAACACAGAAATTGCATCCGAATTTAATACAAAAGGCACAATGCCGCCTTAAGTACAAGAGGACTGACACTCTAACTTTCTATGATTTGAACCTCACCTGTAAGTCCAGTTTTAGGTTCCGATACTTCACTTCAGCTTTACTGTATACCTTGGACCTTCTTATTGACGATGAAACACAGAAATTGCATCCGAATTTAATACAAAAGGCACAATGCCGACTTAAGTACAAGAGGATTGACACTCTTAGTTTCTATGATTTGAACCTCTCCTGTGAGTCCAGTTTTAGATTCCGATGCTTCACTTCAGGTTTACTGTATCCCTTGGACCTTCTTATTGACAATGAAACACAGAAATTGCATACGAATTTAATACAAAAGGCACAGTGCCGACATAAGTACAAGAGGACTGACTCTCTAACTTTCTAAGATTTGAACAACTCCTGTGAGTCCAGTTTTAGATTCCGATGCTTCACTTCAGGTTTACTGTATCCCTTGGACCTTCTTATTGACGATGAAACACGGAAATTGCATCCGAATTTAATACAAAAGGCACAATGTCGACTTAAGTACAAGAGGACTGACACTCTAACTTTCAATGTTTTGAACCTCTCCTGTGAGTCCAGTTTTAGATTCTGATGCATCACTTCAGGTTTACTGTATCCCTTGGACCTTCTTATTGACGATGACCACAGAAATTGCATCCGAATTTAATACAAAAGGCACAATGCTGACTTAAGTACAAGAGTACTGACACTCTAACTTTCTATTATTTGAACCTCTCCTGTGAGTCCAGTTTTAGATTCCGATGCTTCACTTCAGGTTTACTGTATCCCTTGGACCTTCTTATTGACAATGAAACACAGAAATTGCATACGAATTTAATACAAAAGGCACATTGCCGACTTAAGTACAAGAGGACTGACACTGTAACTTTCTGTGATTTGAACCTCACCTGTGAGTCCAGTTTCAGATTCCGATGCTTCACTTCAGGTTTACTGTATACCTTGTACCTTCTTATTGACGATGAAACACAGAAATTGCTTCCGAATTTAAAACAAAAGTCACAATGCCGACTTAAGTACAAGAGGAATGACACTCTAACATTCTACTATATGAACCTCTCCTGTGAGTCCAGTTTTAGATTCCGATGCTTCACTTCAGGTTCACTGTATCCCTTAGGCCTTCTTATTGACGATGAAACACAGAAATTGCATCCGAATTTAATACAAAAGGCACAATGCCGACTTAAGTACATGAGGACTGACACTCTAACTTTCTGTGATTTGAACCTCACCTGTGAGTCCACTTTTAGATACCGATGCTTCACTTCAGGTTTACTGAATACCTTGGAACTTCTTATTTACGATGAAACACAGAAATTGCATCCGAATTTAATACAAAAGGCACAATGCCGACTTAAGTACAAGAGGACTGACACTCTAACTTTCTATGATATGAACCTTTCCTGTGAGTCCAGTTTTAGATTCCGATGCTTCACTTCAGGTTTACTGTATCCCTTGGACTTTCTTATTGACGATGAAACACAGAAATTGCATCCGAATTTAATACAAAAGGCATAATGCCGACTTAAGTACAAGAGGACTGACACTCTAACTTTCTATGATTTGAACCTCACCTGTAAGTCCAGTTTTAGGTTCCGATGCTTCACTTCAGCTTTACTGTATACCTTGGACCTTCTTATTGACGATGAAACACAGAAATTGCTTCCGAATTTAAAACTAAAGTCACAATGCCGACTTAAGTACAAGAGGAATGACACTCTAACATTCTACTATATGAACCTCTCCTGTGAGTCCAGTTTTAAATTCCGATGCTTCACTTCAGGTTCACTGTATCCCTTAGGCCTTCTTATTGACGATGAAACACAGAAATTGCATCCGAATTTAATACAAAGGCACAATGCCGACTTAAGTACATGAGAACTGACACTCTAACTTTCTGTGATTTGAACCTCACCTGTGAGTCCAGTTTTAGATACCGATGCTTCACTTCAGGTTTACTGAATACCTTGGAACTTCTTATTGACGATGAAACACAGAAATTGCATCCGAATTTAATACAAAAGGCACAATGCCGACTTAAGTACAAGAGGACTGACACTCTAACTTTCTATGATATGAACCTTTCCTGTGAGTCCAGTTTTAGATTCCGATGCTTCACTTCAGTTTTGCTGTATCCCTTGGACTTTCTTATTGACGATGAAACACAGAAATTGCATCCGAATTTAATACAAAAGGCACAATGCCGACTTATGTACAAGAGGACTGACACTCTAACTTTCTATGATTTGAACCTCACCTGTAAGTCCAGTTTTAGGTTCCGATACTTCACTTCAGCTTTACTGTATACCTTGGACCTTCTTATTGACGATGAAACACAGAAATTGCATCCGAATTTAATACAAAAGGCACAATGCCGACTTAAGTACAAGAGGATTGACACTCTTAGTTTCTATGATTTGAACCTCTCCTGTGAGTCCAGTTTTAGATTCCGATGCTTCACTTCAGGTTTACTGTATCCCTTGGACCTTCTTATTGACAATGAAACACAGAAATTGCATACGAATTTAATACAAAAGGCACAGTGCCGACATAAGTACAAGAGGACTGACTCTCTAACTTTCTAAGATTTGAACCACTCCTGTGAGTCCAGTTTTAGATTCCGATGCTTCACTTCAGGTTTACTGTATCCCTTGGACCTTCTTATTGACGATGAAACACGGAAATTGCATCCGAATTTAATACAAAAGGCACAATGTCGACTTAAGTACAAGAGGACTGACACTCTAACTTTCAATGTTTTGAACCTCTCCTGTGAGTCCAGTTTTAGATTCTGATGCATCACTTCAGGTTTACTGTATCCCTTGGACCTTCTTATTGACGATGACCACAGAAATTGCATCCGAATTTAATACAAAAGGCACAATGCTGACTTAAGTACAAGAGTACTGACACTCTAACTTTCTATTATTTGAACCTCTCCTGTGAGTCCAGTTTTAGATTCGGATGCTTCACTTCAGGTTTACTGTATCCCTTGGACCTTCTTATTGACAATGAAACACAGAAATTGCATACGAATTTAATACAAAAGGCACATTGCCGACTTAAGTACAAGAGGACTGACACTGTAACTTTCTGTGATTTGAACCTCACCTTTGAGTCCAGTTTCAGATTCCGATGCTTCACTTCAGGTTTACTGTATACCTTGTACCTTCTTATTGACGATGAAACACAGAAATTGCTTCCGAATTTAAAACAAAAGTCACAATGCCGACTTAAGTACAAGAGGAATGACACTCTAACATTCTACTATATGAACCTCTCCTGTGAGTCCAGTTTTAGATTCCGATGCTTCACTTCAGGTTCACTGTATCCCTTAGGCCTTCTTATTGACGATGAAACACAGAAATTGCATCCGAATTTAATACAAAAGGCACAATGCCGACTTAAGTACATGAGGACTGACACTCTAACTTTCTGTGATTTGAACCTCACCTGTGAGTCCACTTTTAGATACCGATGCTTCACTTCAGGTTTACTGAATACCTTGGAACTTCTTATTGACGATGAAACACAGAAATTGCATCCGAATTTAATACAAAAGGCACAATGCCGACTTAAGTACAAGAGGACTGACACTCTAACTTTCTATGATATGAACCTTTCCTGTGAGTCCAGTTTTAGATTCCGATGCTTCACTTCAGGTTTACTGTATCCCTTGGACTTTCTTATTGACGATGAAACACAGAAATTGCATCCGAATTTAATACAAAAGGCATAATGCCGACTTAAGTACAAGAGGACTGACACTCTAACTTTCTATGATTTGAACCTCACCTGTAAGTCCAGTTTTAGGTTCCGATGCTTCACTTCAGCTTTACTGTATACCTTGGACCTTCTTATTAACGATGAAACACGGAAATTGCATCCGAATTTAATACAAAAGGCACAATGTCGACTTAAGTACAAGAGGACTGACACTCTAACTTTCAATGTTTTGAACCTCTCCTGTGAGTCCAGTTTTAGATTCCGATGCATCACTTCAGGTTTACTGTATCCCTTGGACCTTCTTATTGACGATGACCACAGAAATTGCATCCGAATTTAATACAAAAGGCACAATGCTGACTTAAGTACAAGAGTACTGACACTCTAACTTTCTATTATTTGAACCTCTCCTGTGAGTCCAGTTTTAGATTCCGATGCTTCACTTCAGGTTTACTGTATCCCTTGGACCTTCTTATTGACAATGAAACACAGAAATTGCATACGAATTTAATACAAAAGGCACAATGCCGACTTAAGTACAAGAGGACTGACACTGTAACTTTCTGTGATTTGAACCTCACCTGTGAGTCCAGTTTTAGAATCCGATGCTTCACTTCAGGTTTACTGTATACCTTGGACATTCTTATTGACGATGAAACACAGAAATTGCTTCCGAATTTAAAACAAAAGTCACAATGCCGACTTAAGTACAAGAGGAATGACACTCTAACATTCTATTATATGACCCTCTCCTGTGAGTCCACTTTTAGATTCCGATGCTTCACTTCAGGTTTACTGTATCCCTTGGACCTTCTTATTGACAATGAAACACAGAAATTGCATCCGAATTTAATACAAAAGGCACAATGCCGATTTAAGTACATGAGGACTGACACTCTAACTTTCTGTGATTTGAACCTCACCTGTGAGTCCAGTTTTAGATACCGATGCTTCACTTCACGTTTACTGAATACCTTGGAACTTATTATTGACGATGAAACACAGAAATTGCATCCGAATTTAATACAAAAGGCACAATGCCGACTTAAGTACAAGAGGACTGACACTCTAACATTCTATGATATGAACCTTTCCTGTGAGTCCAGTTTCAGATTCCGATGCTTCACTTCAGGTTTACTGTATCCCTTGGACTTTCTTATTGACGATGAAACACAGAAATTGCATCCGAATTTAATACAAAAGGCACAATGCCGACTTAAGTACAAGAGGACTGACACTCTAACTTTCTATGATTTGAACCTCACCTGTAAGTCCAGTTTTAGGTTCCGATGCTTCACTTCAGCTTTACTGTATACCTTGGACCTTCTTATTGACGATGAAACACAGAAATTGCATCCGAATTTAATACAAAAGGCACAATGCCGACTTAAGTACAAGAGGATTGACACTCTTAGTTTCTATGATTTGAACCTCTCCTGTGAGTCCAGTTTTAGATTCCGATGCTTCACTTCAGGTTTACTGTATCCCTTGGACCTTCTTATTGACAATGAAACACAGAAATTGCATACGAATTTAATACAAAAGGCACAGTGCCGACTTAAGTACAAGAGGACTGACACTCTAACTTTCTAAGATTTGAACCACTCCTGTGAGTCCAGTTTTAGATTCCGATGCTTCACTTCAGGTTTACTGTATCCCTTGGACCTTCTTATTGACGATGAAACACGGAAATTGCAACCGAATTTAATACAAAAGGCACAATGTCGACTTAAGTACAAGAGGACTGACACTCTAACTTTCAATGTTTTGAACCTCTCCTGTGAGTCCAGTTTTGGATTCCGATGCATCACTTCAGAGTTTACTGTATCCCTTGGACCTTCTTATTGACGATGACCACAGAAATTGCATCCGAATTTAATACAAAAGGCACAATGCTGACTTAAGTACAAGAGTACTGACACTCTAACTTTCTATTATTTGAACCTCTCCTGTGAGTCCAGTTTTAGATTCCGACGCTTCACTTCAGGTTTACTGTATCCCTTGGACCTTCTTATTGACAATGAAACACAGAAATTGCATACGAATTTAATACAAAAGGCACAATGCCGACTTAAGTACAAGAGGACTGACACTGTAACTTTCTGTGATTTGATCCTCACCTGTGAGTCCAGTTTTAGATTCCGATGCTTCACTTCAGGTTTACTGTATACCTTGGACATTCTTATTGACGATGAAACACAGAAATTGCTTCCGAATTTAAAACAAAAGTCACAATGCCGACTTAAGTACAAGAGGAATGACACTCTAACATTCTATTATATGAACCTCTCCTGTGAGTCCAGTTTTAGATTCCGATGCTTCACTTCAGGTTCACTGTATCCCTTAGGCCTTCTTATTGACGATGAAACACAGAAATTGCATCCGAATTTAATACAAAAGGCACAATGCCGACTTAAGTACATGAGGACTGACACTCTAACTTTCTGTGATTTGAACCTCACCTGTGAGTCCAGTTTTACATACCGATGCTTCACTTCAGGTTTACTGAATACCTTGGAACTTCTTATTGACGATGAAACACAGAAATTGCATCCGAATTTAATACAAAAGGCACAATGCCGACTTAAGTACAAGAGGACTGACACTCTAACTTTCTATGATATGAAACTTTCCTGTGAGTCCAGTTTTAGATTCCGATGCTTCACTTCAGGTTTACTGTATCCCTTGGACTTTCTTATTGACGATGAAACACAGAAATTGCATCCGAATTTAATACAAAAGGCACAATGCCGACTTAAGTACAAGAGGACTGACACTCTAATTTTCTATGATTTGAACCTCTCCTGTGATTCCAGTTTTACATTTCGATGCTTCACTTCAGGTTTACTGAATCCCTTGGACCTTCTTATTGACGATGAAACACAGAAATTGCATCGGAATTTAATACAAAAGGCGCAATGCCGACTTAAGTACAAGAGGACTGACACTCTAACTTTCTATGATTTGAACCTCACCTATGAGTCCAGTTTTAGATTCCGATGCTTCACTTCAGGTTTACTGTATCCCTTGGACCTTCTTATTGACGATGACCACAGAAATTGCATCCGAATTTAATACTAAAGGCACAATGCCGACTTAAGTACAAGAGGACTGATACTCTAACTTTCTCTGATTTGAACCTCTTCTGTGAGTCCAGTTTTAGATTCTGATGCTTCACTTCAGGTTTACTGTATCCCTTGGACTTTCTTATTGACGATGAAACACAGAAATTGCATTCGATTTTAATACAAAAGGCAGAATGCCGACATAAGTACAAGAGGACTGACACTAACTTTCTCTGATTTGAACCTCTCCTGTGAGTCCAGTTTTAGATTCCGATGCTTCACTTCGGGTTTACTGTACCCCTAGGACCTTCTTATTGACGATGAAGCACAGAAATTGCATCCGATTTTAATACAAAAGGAAAAATGCCGACTTAAGTACAAGAGGACTGACACTCCAACTTTCTCTGATTTGAACCTCTCCTGTGAGTCCAGTTTTAGATTCCGATGCTTCACTTCAGGTTTACTGTATCCCTTGGACCTTCTTATTGACAATGAAACACAGAAATTGCATACGAATTTAATACAAAAGGCACAGTGCCGACTTAAGTACAAGAGGACTGACACTCTAACTTTCTAAGATTTGAACCACTCCTGTGAGTCCAGTTTTAGATTTCGATGCTTCACTTCAGGTTTACTGTATCCCTTGGACTTTCTTATTGACGATGAAACACAGAAATTGCATTCGATTTTAATACAAAAGGCAGAATGCCGACATAAGTACAAGAGGACTGACACTCTAACTTTCTCTGATTTGAACCTCTCCTGTGAGTCCAGTTTTAGATTCCGATGCTTCTCTTCGGGTTTACTGTACCCCTTGGACCTTCTTATTGACGATGATGCACAGAAATTGCATCCGAATTTAATACAAAAGGCACAATGCCGACTTAAGTACAAGAGGACTGACACTCTAACTTTCTATGATATGAACCTTTCCTGTGAGTCCAGTTTTAGATTCCGATGCTTCACTTCAGGTTTACTGTATCCCTTGGACTTTCTTATTGACGATGAAACACAGAAATTGCATCCGAATTTAATACAAAAGGCACAATGCCGACTTAAGTACAAGAGGACTGACACTCTAACTTTCTATGATTTTAACCTCACCTGTAAGTCCAGTTTTAGGTTCCGATGCTGCACTTCAGCTTTACTGTATACCTTGGACCTTCTTATTGACGATGAAACACAGAAATTGCATCCGAATTTAATACAAAAGGCGCAATGCCGACTTAAGTACAAGAGGACTGACACTCTAACTTTCTATGATTTGAACCTCACCTATGAGTCCAGTTTTAGATTCCGATGCTTCACTTCAAGTTTACTGTATCCCTTGGACCTTCTTATTGACGATGAAACACAAAAATTGCATCCGAATTTAATACAAAAGGCACAATGTCGACCTAAGTACAAGAGGACCGACACTCTATCTTTCAATGATTTGAACCTAACCTGTGAGTCCAGTTTTAGATTCCGATGCCTCACTTCAGGTTTACTGTATCCCTTGGACCTTCTTATTGACGATGAAACACAGAAATTGCATCCGATATTAATACAAAAAGCACAATGCCGGCTTAAGTACAAGAGGACTGACACTCTAATTTTCTATGATTTGATCCTCTCCTGTGATTCCAGTTTTACATTTCGATGCTTCACTTCAGGTTTACTGAATCCCTTGGACCTTCTTATTGACGATGAAACACAGAAATTGCATCGAAATTTAATACAAAAGGCGCAATGCCGACTTAAGTACAAGAGGACTGACACTCTAACTTTCTATGATTTGAACCTCACCTATGAGTCCAGTTTTAGATTCCGATGCTTCACTTCAGGTTTACTGTATCCCTTGGACCTTCTTATTGACGATGACCACAGAAATTGCATCCGAATTTAATACAAAAGGCACAATGCCGACTTAAGTACATGAGGACTGACACTCTAACTTTCTGTGATTTGAACCTCACCTGTGAGTCCAGTTTTAGATACCGATGCTTCACTTCAGGTTTACTGAATACCTTGGAACTTCTTATTGACGATGAAACACAGAAATTGCATCCGAATTTAATACAAAAGGCACAATGCCGACTTAAGTACAAGAGGACTGACACTCTAACTTTCTATGATATGAAACTTTCCTGTGAGTCCAGTTTTAGATTCCGATGCTTCACTTCAGGTTTACTGTATCCCTTGGACTTTCTTATTGACGATGAAACACAGAAATTGCATCCGAATTTAATACAAAAGGCACAATGCCGACTTAAGTACAAGAGGACTGACACTCTAATTTTCTATGATTTGAACCTCTCCTGTGATTCCAGTTTTACATTTCGATGCTTCACTTCAGGTTTACTGAATCCCTTGGACCTTCTTATTGACGATGAAACACAGAAATTGCATCGGAATTTAATACAAAAGGCGCAATGCCGACTTAAGTACAAGAGGACTGACACTCTAACTTTCTATGATTTGAACCTCACCTATGAGTCCAGTTTTAGATTCCGATGCTTCACTTCAGGTTTACTGTATCCCTTGGACCTTCTTATTGACGATGACCACAGAAATTGCATCCGAATTTAATACTAAAGGCACAATGCCGACTTAAGTACAAGAGGACTGATACTCTAACTTTCTCTGATTTGAACCTCTTCTGTGAGTCCAGTTTTAGATTCTGATGCTTCACTTCAGGTTTACTGTATCCCTTGGACTTTCTTATTGACGATGAAACACAGAAATTGCATTCGATTTTAATACAAAAGGCAGAATGCCGACATAAGTACAAGAGGACTGACACTAACTTTCTCTGATTTGAACCTCTCCTGTGAGTCCAGTTTTAGATTCCGATGCTTCACTTCGGGTTTACTGTACCCCTTGGACCTTCTTATTGACGATGAAGCACAGAAATTGCATCCGATTTTAATACAAAAGGAAAAATGCCGACTTAATTACAAGAGGACTGACACTCCAACTTTCTCTGATTTGAACCTCTCCTGTGAGTCCAGTTTTAGATTCCGATGCTTCACTTCAGGTTTACTGTATCCCTTGGACCTTCTTATTGACAATGAAACACAGAAATTGCATACGAATTTAATACAAAAGGCACAGTGCCGACTTAAGTACAAGAGGACTGACACTCTAACTTTCTAAGATTTGAACCACTCCTGTGAGTCCAGTTTTAGATTTCGATGCTTCACTTCAGGTTTACTGTATCCCTTGGACTTTCTTATTGACGATGAAACACAGAAATTGCATTCGATTTTAATACAAAAGGCAGAATGCCGACATAAGTACAAGAGGACTGACACTCTAACTTTCTCTGATTTGAACCTCTCCTGTGAGTCCAGTTTTAGATTCCGATGCTTCTCTTCGGGTTTACTGTACCCCTTAGACCTTCTTATTGACGATGATGCACAGAAATTGCATCCGAATTTAATACAAAAGGCACAATGCCGACTTAAGTACAAGAGGACTGACACTCTAACTTTCTATGATATGAACCTTTCCTGTGAGTCCAGTTTTAGATTCCGATGCTTCACTTCAGGTTTACTGTATCCCTTGGACTTTCTTATTGACGATGAAACACAGAAATTGCATCCGAATTTAATACAAAAGGCACAATGCCGACTTAAGTACAAGAGGACTGACACTCTAACTTTCTATGATTTTAACCTCACCTGTAAGTCCAGTTTTAGGTTCCGATGCTGCACTTCAGCTTTACTGTATACCTTGGACCTTCTTATTGACGATGAAACACAGAAATTGCATCCGAATTTAATACAAAAGGCGCAATGCCGACTTAAGTACAAGAGGACTGACACTCTAACTTTCTATGATTTGAACCTCACCTATGAGTCCAGTTTTAGATTCCGATGCTTCACTTCAAGTTTACTGTATCCCTTGGACCTTCTTATTGACGATGAAACACAAAAATTGCATCCGAATTTAATACAAAAGGCACAATGTCGACCTAAGTACAAGAGGACCGACACTCTATCTTTCAATGATTTGAACCTAACCTGTGAGTCCAGTTTTAGATTCCGATGCCTCACTTCAGGTTTACTGTATCCCTTGGACTTTCTTATTGACGATGAAACACAGAAATTGCATTCGATTTTAATACAAAAGGCAGAATGCCGACATAAGTACAAGAGGACTGACACTCTAACTTTCTCTGATTTGAACCTCTCCTGTGAGTCCAGTTTTAGATTCCGATGCTTCACTTCGGGTTTACTGTACCCCTTGGACCATCTTATTGACGATGAAGCACAGAAATTGCATCCGATTTTAATACAAAAGGAAAAATGCCGACTTAAGTACAAGAGGACTGACACTAACTTTCTCTGATTTGAACCTCTCCTGTGAGTCCAGTTTTAGATTCTGACGCTTCACTTCAGGTTTACTGTATCCCTTGGACCTTCTTATTGACAATGAAACACAGAAATTGCATACGAATTTAATACAAAAGGCACAGTGCCGACTTAAGTACAAGAGGACTGACACTCTAACTTTCTAAGATTTGAACCACTCCTGTGAGTCCAGTTTTAGATTCCGATGCTTCACTTCAGGTTTACTGTATCCCATGGACCTTGTTATTGACGATGAAACACAGAAATTGCATCCGAATTTAATACAAAAGGCACAATGTCGACTTAAGTACAAGAGGACTGACACTCTAACTTTCAATGTTTTGAACCTCTCCTGTGAGTCCTGTTTTAGATTCCGATGCATCACTTCAGGTTTACTGTATCCCTTGGACCTTCTTATAGACGATGACCACAGAAATTGCATCCGATTTTAATACAAAAGGCACAATGCTGACTTAAGTACAAGAGTACTGACACTCTATTTTTCTATTATTTGAACCTCTCCTGTGAGTCCAGTTTTAGATTCCGATGCTTCACTTCAGGTTTACTGTATCCCTTGGACCTTCTTATTGACAATGAAACACAGAAATTGCATACGAATTTAATACAAAAGGCACAATGCCGACTTAAGTACAAGAGGACTGACACTGTAACTTTCTGTGATTTGTACCTCACCTGTGAGTCCAGTTTTAGATTCCGATGCTTCACTTCAGGTTTACTGTATACCTTGGACCTTCTTATTGACGATGAAACACAGAAGTTGCTTCCGAATTTAAAACAAAAGTCACAATGCCGACTTAAGTACAAGAGGAATGACACTCTAACATTCTATTATATGAACCTCTCCTGTGAGTCCAGTTTTAGATTCCGATGCATCACTTCAGGTTTACTGAATACCTTCGAACTTCTTATTGACGATGAAACACAGAAATTGCATCCGAATTCAATACAAGAGGCACAATGCCGACTTAAGTACAAGAGGACTGACGCTCTAACTTTCTATGATATGAACCTTTCCTGTGAGTCCAGTTTTAGATTCCGATGCTTCACTTCAGGTTTACTGTATCCCTTGGACTTTCTTATTGACGATGAAACACAGAAATTGCTTCCGAAATTAATACAAAAGGCACAATGCCGACTTATGTACAGAAGGATAGACACTCTAACTTTCTATGATTTGAACATCTCCTGTGAGTCAAGTTTTAGATTCCGATGCTTCACTTCAAGTTTACTGTATCCCTTGGACCTTCTTATTGACGATGAAACACAGAAATTGCATCCAAATTTAATACAAAAGGCACAATGCCGACTTAAGTACAAGAGGACTGACACTCTAACTTTCTATGATTTGAACCTCTCCTGTGAGCACAGTATTAGATTCCGATACTTCACTTCAGGTTTTCTGTAACCCTGGGGCCTTCTTATTGACGATGAAACACAGAAATTGCATCCGAATTTAATACAAAAGGCACAATACCGACTTAAGTACAAGGGGACTGACACTCTAACTTCCTATTATTTGAACCTCTCCTGTGAGTCCAGTTTTAGATTCCGATGATTCACTTCAGGTTTACTGTATCCCTTGGACCTTCTTATTGACGATGAAACACAGAAATTGCATCCGAATTTAATACAAAATGCACAATGTCAACTTAAGTACAAGAGGACCGACACTCTATCTTTCAATGATTTGAACCTAACCTGTGAGTCCAGTTTTAGATTCCTATGCCTCACTTCAGGTTTACTGTATCCCTTGGACCTTCTTATTGACGATGAAACACAGAAATTGCATCCGAATTTAATACAAAAGGCACAATGCCGACTTCAGTACAAGAGGACTGACACTATAAGTTTCTCTGATTTGAACCTCTCCTGTGAGTCCAGTTTTAGATTCCGATGCTTCACTTCAGATTTACTGTATCCCATGGACCTTCTTATTGACGATGAAACACAGAAATTACATCCGAAATTAATACAAAAGGCACAATGCCGACTTATGTACAGAAGGATAGACACTCTAACTTTCTATGATTTGAACATCTCCTGTGAGTCAAGTTTTAGATTCCGATGCTTCACTTCAAGTTTACTGTATCCCTTGGACCTTCTTATTGACGATGAAACACAGAAATTGCATCCAAATTTAATACAAAAGGCACAATGCCGACTTAAGTACAAGAGGACTGACACTCTAACTTTCTATGATTTGAACCTCTCCTGTGAGCACAGTATTAGATTCCGATACTTCACTTCAGGTTTTCTGTAACCCTGGGGCCTTCTTATTGACGATGAAACACAGAAATTGCATCCGAATTTAATACAAAAGGCACAATACCGACTTAAGTACAAGGGGACTGACACTCTAACTTCCTATTATTTGAACCTCTCCTGTGAGTCCAGTTTTAGATTCCGATGATTCACTTCAGGTTTACTGTATCCCTTGGACCTTCTTATTGACGATGAAACACAGAAATTGCATCCGAATTTAATACAAAATGCACAATGTCAACTTAAGTACAAGAGGACCGACACTCTATCTTTCAATGATTTGAACCTAACCTGTGAGTCCAGTTTTAGATTCCTATGCCTCACTTCAGGTTTACTGTATCCCTTGGACCTTCTTATTGACGATGAAACACAGAAATTGCATCCGAAATTAATACAAAAGGCACAATGCCGGCTTAAGTACAAGAGGATAGACACTCTAACTTTCTATGATTTGAACCACTCTTGTGAGGCCAGTTTTAGATTCCGATTTTTCACTTCAGGTATACTGTATCCCTTGGACCTTCTTATTGACGATGAAACACAGAAATTGCATCCGAATTTAATACAAAAGGCACAATGCCGACTTAAGTACAAGAGGACTGACTCTCTAACTTCCTATGATTTGAACCTCTCCTGCTAGTCCAGTTTTAGATTCCGATGCTTCACTTCAGGTTTACTGTATCCCTCGGAGCTTCTTATTGACGATGAAACAAGGAAATTGCATCCGAATTTAATACAAAATGCACAATGCCGGCTTAAGTACAAGAGGACTGACACTCTAACTTTCTATTATTTGTACCTCTCCTGTGAGTCCAGTTTTAGATTCCGATGCCTCACTTCAGGTTTACTGTATCCCTTGGACCTTCTTATTGACGATGAAACACAGAAATTGCATCCGATATTAATACAAAAGGCACAATGCCGGCTTAAGTACAAGAGGACTGACACTCTAATTTTCTATGATTTGAACCTCTCCTGTGATTCCAGTTTTAGATTCCGATGCTTCACTTCAAGTTTACTGTATCCCTTGGACCTTCTTATTGACGATAAAACACAGAAAATGCATCCGAATTTAATACTAAAGGCACAATGCCGACTTAAGTACAAGAGGACTGACACTCTAACTTTCTCTGATTTGAACCTCTTCTGTGAGTCCAGTTTTAGATTCCGATGCTTCACTTCAGGTTTACTGTATCCCTTGGACTTTCTTATTGACGATGAAACACAGAAATTGCATTCGATTTTAATACAAAAGGCAGAATGCCGACTTAAGTACAAGAGGACTGACACTCTAACTTTCTCTGATTTGAACCTCTCCTGTGAGTCCAGTTTTAGATTCCGATGCTTCACTTCGGGTTTACTGTACCCCTTGGACCTTATTATTGACGATGAAGCACAGAAATTGCATCCGATTTTAATACAAAAGGAACAATGCCGACTTAAGTACAAGAGGACTGACACTCTAACTTTCTCTGATTTGAACCTCCCTTGAGAGTCCAGTTTTTGTTGCCGAGGCTTCACTTCAGGTTTACTGTATCCCTTGGACCTTCTTATTGACGATGAAACACAGAAATTGCATCCGAAATTAATACAAAAGGCACAATGCCGACTTAAGTACAAGAGGATTGACACTCTTAGTTTCTATGATTTGAACCTCTCCTGTGAGTCCAGTTTTAGATTCCGATGCTTCACTTCAGGTTTACTGTATCCCTTGGACCTTCTTATTGACAATGAAACACAGAAATTGCATACGAATTTAATACAAAAGGCACAGTACCGACTTAAGTACAAGAGGACTGACACTCTAACTTTCTTAGATTTGAACCACTCCTGTGAGTCCAGTTTTAGATTCCGATGCTTCACTTCAGGTTTACTGTATCCCTTGGACCTTCTTATTGACGATGAAACACAGAAATTGCATCCGAATTTAATACAAAAGGCACAATGTCGACTTAAGTACAAGAGGACTGACACTCTAACTTTCAATGTTTTGAACCTCTCCTGTGAGTCCAGTTTTAGATTCCGATTCATCACTTCAGGTTTACTGTATCCCTTGGACCTTCTTATTGACGATGACTACAGAAATTGCATCCGAATTTAATACAAAAGGCACAATGCTGACTTAAGTACAAGAGTACTGACACCCTAAATTTCTATTATTTGAACCTCTCCTGTGAGTCCAGTTTTAGATTCCGATGCTTAACTTCAGGTTTACTTTATCCCTTGGACCTTCTTATTGACAATGAAACACAGAAATTGCATACGAATTTAATACAAAAGGCACAATGCCGACTTATGTACAAGAGGACTGACACTGTAACCTTCTGTGATTTGAACCTCATCTGTGAGTATAGTTTTAGATTCCGATGCTTCACTTCAGGTTTACTGTATACCTTGGAACTTCTTATTGACGATGAAACACAGAAATTGCTTCCGAATTTAAAACAAAAGTCACAATGCCGACTTAAGTACAAGAGGAATGACACTCTAACATTCTATTATATGAACCTCTCGTGTGAGTCCAGTCTTAGATTCCGATGCTTCACTTCAGGTTTACTGTATCCCTTAGGCCTTCTTATTGACGATGAAACACAGAAATTGCATCCGAATTTAATACAAAAGGCACAATGCCGACTTAAGTACAAGATGATAGACACTCTAACTTTACATGATTTGAACCACTCTTGTGAGGCCAGTTTTAGATTCCGATTTTTCACTTCAGGTTTACTGTATCCCTTGGACCTTCTTATTGACGATGAAACACAGAAATTTCCATCCGAATTTAATACAAAAGGCACAATGCCGACTTGAGTACAAGAGGACTGACTCTCTAACTTCCTATGATTTGAACCTCTCCTGCTAGTCCAGTTTTAGATTCCGATGCTTCACTTCAGGTTTACTGTATCCCTCGGAGCTTCTTATTGACGATGAAACAAGGAAATTGCATCCGAATTTAATACAAAATGCACAATGCCGGCATAAGTACAAGAGGACTGACACTCTAACTTTCTATTATTTGAACCTCTCCTGTGAGTCCCGTTTTAGATTCCGATGCTTCACTTCAGGTTTACTGTATCCCTTGGACCTTCTTATTGACGATGAAACACAGAATTTGCATCCGATATTAATACAAAAGGCACAATGCCGGCTTAAGTACAAGAGGACTGACACTCAAATTTTCTATGATTTGAACCTCTCCTGTGATTCCAGTTTTAGATTCCGATCCTTCACTTCAAGTTTACTGTATCCCTTGGACCTTCTTATTGACGATGAAACACAGAAAATGCATCCGAATTTAATAGTAAAGGCACAATGCCGACTTAAGTACAAGAGGACTGACACTCTAACTTTCTCTGATTTGAACCTCTTCTGTGAGTCCAGTTTTAGATTCCGATGCTTCATTTCAGGTTTACTGTATCCCTTGGACTTTCTTATTGACGATGAAACACAGAAATTGCATCCGAAATTAATACAAAAGGCACAATGCCGACTTAAGTACAAGAGGATTGACACTCTAAGTTTCTATGATTTGAACCTCTCCTGTGAGTCCAGTTTTAGATTCCGATGCTTCACTTCAGGTTTACTGTATCCCTTGGACCTTCTTATTGACAATAAAACACAGAAATTGCATACGAATTTAATACAAAAGGCACAATGCCGACTTAAGTACATGAGGACTGACACTCTAACTTTCTGTGATTTGAACCTCACCTGTGAGTCCAGTTTTAGATACCGATGCTTCACTTCAGGTTTACTGAATACCTTGGAACATCTTATTGGCGATGAAACACAGAAATTGCATCCCAATTTAATACAAAAGGCACAATGCCGACTGAAGTACAAGAGGACTGACACTCTAACTTTCTATGATATGAACCTCACCTGTAAGTCCAGTTTTAGGTTCCGATGCTTCACTTCAGCTTTACTGTATACCTTGGACCTTCTTATTGACGATGAAACACAGAAATTGCATCCGAATTTAATACAAAAGGCGCAATGCCGACCTAAGTACAAGAGGTCTGACACTCTAACTTTCTATGATTTTAACCTCACCTATGATTCCAGTTTTAGATTCCGATGCTTCACTTCAAGTTTACTGTATCCCTTGGACCTTCTTATTGACGATCAAACACAGAAATTGCATCCGAGTTTAATACAAAAGGCACAATGTCGACTTAGGTACAAGAGGACTGACACTCTAACTTTCTCTGATTTGAACCTCTTCTGGGAGTCCAGTTTTAGATTCCGATGCTTCACTTCAGGTTTACTGTATCCCTTGGACTTTCTTATTGACAATGAAATACAGAAATTGCATCCGATTTTAATACAAAAGGCACAATGCCGACTTAAGTACAAGAGGACTGACACTCTAACTTTCTCTGATATGAACCTCTCCTGTAAGTCCAGTTTTAGATTCCGATGCCTCACTTCAGGTTTACTGTACCCCTTGGACCTTCTTATTGACGATGAAACACAGAAATTGCATCCGATTTTAATACAAAAGGAACAATGCCGACTTAAGTACAAGAGGACTGACACTCTAACTTTCTCTGATTTGAACCTCTCCTGAGAGTCCAGTTTTTGTTGCCGAGCCTTCACTTCAGGTTTACTGTATCCCTTGGACCTTCTTATTGACGATGAAACACAGAAATTGCATCCGAAATTAATACAAAAGGCACAATGCCGACTTAAGTACAAGAGGACTGACACTCAAATTTTCTATGATTTAAACCTCTCCTGTGAGTCCAGTTTTAGATTCCGATGCTTCACTTCAGGTTTACTGTATCCCTTGGACCTTCTTATTGACGATGAAACACAGAAATTGCATCCGAATTTAATACAAAAGGCACAATGCCGACTAAAGTACAAGTGGACTGACACTCTAACTTTCTTTGATTTGAGCCTCTTCTGTTTTTCCAGTTTTAGATTCCGATGCTTCACTTCAGGTTTTCTGTATCCCTGGGGCCTTCTTATTGACGATGAAACACAGAAATTGCATCCGAATTTAATACAAAAGGCACAATGCCGACTTAAGTACAAGGGGACAGACACTCTAACTTCCTATTATTTGAAAAACTCCTGTGAGTCCAGTTTTAGATTCCGATGATTCACTTCAGGTTTACTGTATCCCTTGGACCTTCTTATTGACGATGAAACACAGAAATTGCATCCGAATTTAATACAAAATGCACAACGCCGACTTAAGTACAAGAGGTCCGACACTCTATCTTTCAATGATTTGAACCTAACCTGTGAGTCCAGTTTTAGATTCCGATGCCTCACTTCAGGTTTACTGTATCCCTTGGACCTTCTTATTGACGATGAAACACAGAAATTGCATCCGAATTTTAAACAAAAGGCACAATGCCGACTTAAGTACAAGAGGACTGGTTTTCTAACTTCCTATGATTTGAACCTCTCCTGCTAGTCCAGTTTTAGATTCCGATGCTCCACTTCAGGTTTACTGTATCCCTCGGAGCTTCTTATTGACGATGAAACAAGGAAATTGCATTCGAATTTAATACAAAATGCACAATGCCGGCTTAAGTACAAGAGGACTGACACTCTAACTTTCTATTATTTGAACCTCTCCTGTGATTACAGTTTTAGATTCCGATGCTTCACTTCACGTTTACTGTATCCCTTGGACCTTCTTAATGACGATGAAACACAGAAATTGCATCCGAAATTAATACAAAATGCACAATATCGACTTTAGTAAAAGAGGACCGACACTCTAACTTTCTATGATTTGAACCTCACCTGTGAGTCTAGTTTTAGATTCCGATGCTTCACTTCAGGTTTACTGAATCCCTTGGACCTTCTTATTGACGATGAAACACAGAAATTGCATCCGATATTAATACAAAAGGCACAATGCCGGCTTAAGTACAAGAGGACTGACACTCTAATTTTCTATGATTTGAACCTCTCCTGTGATTCCAGTTTTAGATTCCGTTGCTACACTTCAAGTTTAGTGTATCCCTTGGACCTTCTTATTGACGATGAAACACAGAAAATGCATCCTAAGTTAATACTAAAGGCACAATGCCGACTTAAGTACAAGAGGACTGGCACTCTAACTTTCTCTGATTTGAACCTCTTCTGTGAGTCCAGTTTTAGATTCCGATGCTTCACTTCAGGTTTACTGTATCACTTGGACATTCTAATTGACGATGAAACACAGAAATTGCATTCGATTTTAATCCAAAAGGCAGAATGCCGACTTATGTACAAGAGGACTGACACTCTAACTTTCTCTGATTTGAACCTCTCCTGTGAGTCCCGTTTTAGATTCCGATGCTTCACTTCGGGTTTACTGTACCCCTTGGACCTTCTTATTGACGATGAAGCACAGAAATTGCATCCGATTTTAATACAAAAGGAACAATGCCGACTTAAGTACAGGAGGACTGACACTCTAACTTTCTCTGATTTGAACCTCCCCTGAGAGACCAGTTTTTGTTGCCGCGGCTTCACTTCAGGTTTACTGTATCCCTTGGACCTTCTTATTGACGATGAAACACAGAAATTGCATCCGAAATTAATACAAAAGGCACAATGCCGACTTAAGTTCAAGAGGATTGACACTCTTAGTTTCTATGATTTGAACCTCTCCTGTGAGTCCAGTTTTAGTTTAAGATGCTCCACTTCAGGTTTACTGTATCCCTTGGACCTTCTTATTGACAATGAAACACAGAAATTGCATACGAATTTAATACAAAAGGCACAGTGCCGACTTAAGTACAAGAGGACTGACACTCTAACTTTCTAAGATTTGAACCACTCCTGTGAGTCCAGTATTAGATTCTGATGCTTCACTTCAGGTTTACTGTATCCCTTGGACCTTCTTATTGACGATGAAACACAGAAATTGCATCCGAATTTAATACTAAAGGCACAATGTCGACTTAAGTACAAGAGGACTGACACTCTAACTTTCAATGTTTTGAACCTCTCCTGTGAGTCCAGTTTTAGATTCCGATGCATTACTTCAGGTTTACTGTATCCCTTGGACCTTCTTATTGACGATGACCACAGAAATTGCATCCGAATTTAATACAAAAGGCACAATGCTGACTTAAGTACAAGAGTACTGACACTCTAACTTTCTATTATTTGAACCTCTCCTGTGAGTCCAGTTTTAGATTCCGATGCTTCACTTCAGGTTTACTGTATCCCTTGGACCTTCTTATTGACAATGAAACACAGAAATTGCATACGAATTTAATACAAAAGGCGCAATGCCGACTTAAGTACAAGAGGACTGACACTGTAACTTTCTGTGATTTGAACCTCACCTGTGTGTCCAGTTTTAGATTCCGATGCTTCACTTCAGGTTTACTGTATACCTTGGACCTTCTTCATGACGATGAAACACAGAAATTGCTTCCGAATTTATAACAAAAGTCACAATGCCGACTTAAGTACAAGAGGAATGACACTCTAACATTCTGTGATATGAACCTGTTCTGTGAGTCCAGTTTTAGATTCCGATGCTTCACTTCAGTTTTACTGTATCCCTTAGGCCTTCTTATTGACGATGAAACAAAGAAATTGCATCCGAATTTAATACAAAAGGCACAATGCCGACTTAAGTACATGAGGACTGACACTCTAACTTTCTGTGATTTGAACCTCACCTGTGAGTCCAGTTTTAGATACCGATGCTTCACTTCAGGTTTACTGAATACCTTGGAACTTCTTATTGACGATGAAACACAGAAATTGCATCCGAATTTAATACAACAGGCACAATGCCGACTTAAGTACAAGAGGACTGACACTCTAACTTTCTATGATATGAACCTCTCCTGTGAGTCCAGTTTTAGATTCCGATGCTTCACTTCAGGTTTACTGTATCTCTTGGACCTTCTTATTGACGATGAAACACAGAAATTGCATCCGAACTTAATACAAAAGGCACAATGCCGACTTAAGTACAAGAGGACTAACACTCTAACTTTCTATAATCTGAACCTAACCTGTAAGTCCAGTTTTAGGTTCCAATGCTTCACTTCAGCTTTACTGTATACCTTGGACCTTCTTATTGACGATGAAACACAGAAATTGCATCCGAATTTAATACAAAAGGCACAATGCCTACTTAAGTACAAGAGGACTTACACTCTAACTTTCTATGATTTGAACCTCTACTGTGAGTCAGGTTTTAGTTTCCGATGCTTCACTTCAGGTTTACTGAATCCCTTGGACCTTCTTATTGACAATGAAACACAGAAATTGCATTCGAATTTAATACAAAAGGCACAGTGCCGACGTAAGTACAAGTGGACTGACACTCTAACTTTCTAAGATTTGAACCATTCCTGTGTGTCAAGTTTTAGATTACGATGCTTCACTTCAGGTTTACTGCATTCCTTGGACCTTCTTATTGACGATGAAACACTGAAATTGCATCCGAATTTAATACAAAAGGCACAATGCCGAGTTAAGTACAAGAGGAATGACACTCTAACTTTCAATGTTTGTACCTCTCCTGTGAGTCCAGTTTTAGATTCCGATGCTTCACTTCAGGTTTACTGTATCCCTTGGACCTTCTTATTGACGATGAACCACAGAAATTGCATCCGAAATTAAGTCAAAAGGCACAATGCCGACTTAAGTACAAGAGGACTGACACTCTAACTTTCTAATATTTGAACCTCTCCTTTGAGTCCAGTTTTAGATTCCGATGCTTCACTTCAGGTTTACTTTATCCCTTGGTCCTTCTTATTGACGATGAAACACAGAAATTGCATCTGATTTTAATACAAAAGGCACAATGCCGACTTAAGTACAAGAGGACTGACACTCTAATTTTCTATGAAATGAACCTCTCCTGCTTGTCCAGTTTTAGATTCCGATGATTCACTTCAGGTTTACTGTATACCTTGGACCTTCTTATTGACGATGACCACAGAAATTGCATCCGAATTTAATACAAAAGGCACAATGAGGACTTAAGTACAAGAGGACTGACACTGTAACTTTCTATGATTTGAACCTCACCTTTGAGTCCAGTTTTAGATTCCGATGCTTCACATCAGGTTTACTGTATACCTTGGACCTTCTTATTGACGATGAAACACAGAAATTGCATCCGAATTTAATACAAAAGGCACAATGCCGACTTAAGTACAAGAGGACTGACACTCTAACTTTCTATGATTTGAACCTTACCTGTGAGTCCAGTTTTAGTTTCCGATGCTTCACTTCAGTTTTACTGAATACCTTGGACCTTCTTATTGACGATGAAACACCGAAATTGCATCCGAATTTAATACAAAAGGCACAATGCCGACTTAAGTACAAGACGACTGACCCTCTAACTTTCTATGATATGATCCTCTCCTGTGAGTCCAGTTTTAGATTCCGATGCTTCACTTCAGGTTTACTGTATCCCTTGGACCATCTTATTGACGATGAAACACAGAAATTGCATCCGAATTTAATACAAAAGGCACAATGCCGACTTAAGTACAAGAGGTCTGACACTCTAACTTTCTATGATTTGAACCTCACCTGTGAGTCCAGTTTTAGATTCTGATGCTTCACTTCAGGTTTACTGTATACCTTGGACCTTCTTAATGACGATGAAACACAGAAATTGCATCCGAATTTAATACAAAAGGCACAATGCCGACTTAAGTACAAGGGGACAGACACTCTAACTTCCTATTATTTGAAAAACTCCTGTGAGTCCAGTTTTAGATTCCGATGATTCACTTCAGGTTTACTGTATCCCTTGGACCTTCTTATTGACGATGAAACACAGAAATTGCATCCGAATTTAATACAAAATGCACAACGCCGACTTAAGTACAAGAGGTCCGACACTCTATCTTTCAATGATTTGAACCTAACCTGTGAGTCCAGTTTTAGATTCCGATGCCTCACTTCAGGTTTACTGTATCCCTTGGACCTTCTTATTGACGATGAAACACAGAAATTGCATCCGAATTTTAAACAAAAGGCACAATGCCGACTTAAGTACAAGAGGACTGGTTTTCTAACTTCCTATGATTTGTACCTCTCCTGCTAGTCCAGTTTTAGATTCCGATGCTCCACTTCAGGTTTACTGTATCCCTCGGAGCTTCTTATTGACGATGAAACAAGGAAATTGCATTCGAATTTAATACAAAATGCACAATGCCGGCTTAAGTACAAGAGGACTGACACTCTAACTTTCTATTATTTGAACCTCTCCTGTGATTACAGTTTTAGATTCCGATGCTTCACTTCACGTTTACTGTATCCCTTGGACCTTCTTAATGACGATGAAACACAGAAATTGCATCCGAAATTAATACAAAATGCACAATATCGACTTTAGTAAAAGAGGACCGACACTCTAACTTTCTATGATTTGAACCTCACCTGTGAGTCTAGTTTTAGATTCCGATGCTTCACTTCAGGTTTACTGAATCCCTTGGACCTTCTTATTGACGATGAAACACAGAAATTGCATCCGATATTAATACAAAAGGCACAATGCCGGCTTAAGTACAAGAGGACTGACACTCTAATTTTCTATGATTTGAACCTCTCCTGTGATTCCAGTTTTAGATTCCGTTGCTACACTTCAAGTTTAGTGTATCCCTTGGACCTTCTTATTGACGATGAAACACAGAAAATGCATCCTAAGTTAATACTAAAGGCACAATGCCGACTTAAGTACAAGAGGACTGGCACTCTAACTTTCTCTGATTTGAACCTCTTCTGTGAGTCCAGTTTTAGATTCCGATGCTTCACTTCAGGTTTACTGTATCACTTGGACATTCTAATTGACGATGAAACACAGAAATTGCATTCGATTTTAATCCAAAAGGCAGAATGCCGACTTATGTACAAGAGGACTGACACTCTAACTTTCTCTGATTTGAACCTCTCCTGTGAGTCCCGTTTTAGATTCCGATGCTTCACTTCGGGTTTACTGTACCCCTTGGACCTTCTTATTGACGATGAAGCACAGAAATTGCATCCGATTTTAATACAAAAGGAACAATGCCGACTTAAGTACAGGAGGACTGACACTCTAACTTTCTCTGATTTGAACCTCCCCTGAGAGACCAGTTTTTGTTGCCGCGGCTTCACTTCAGGTTTACTGTATCCCTTGGACCTTCTTATTGACGATGAAACACAGAAATTGCATCCGAAATTAATACAAAAGGCACAATGCCGACTTAAGTTCAAGAGGATTGACACTCTTAGTTTCTATGATTTGAACCTCTCCTGTGAGTCCAGTTTTAGTTTAAGATGCTCCACTTCAGGTTTACTGTATCCCTTGGACCTTCTTATTGACAATGAAACACAGAAATTGCATACGAATTTAATACAAAAGGCACAGTGCCGACTTAAGTACAAGAGGACTGACACTCTAACTTTCTAAGATTTGAACCACTCCTGTGAGTCCAGTATTAGATTCTGATGCTTCACTTCAGGTTTACTGTATCCCTTGGACCTTCTTATTGACGATGAAACACAGAAATTGCATCCGAATTTAATACTAAAGGCACAATGTCGACTTAAGTACAAGAGGACTGACACTCTAACTTTCAATGTTTTGAACCTCTCCTGTGAGTCCAGTTTTAGATTCCGATGCATTACTTCAGGTTTACTGTATCCCTTGGACCTTCTTATTGACGATGACCACAGAAATTGCATCCGAATTTAATACAAAAGGCACAATGCTGACTTAAGTACAAGAGTACTGACACTCTAACTTTCTATTATTTGAACCTCTCCTGTGAGTCCAGTTTTAGATTCCGATGCTTCACTTCAGGTTTACTGTATCCCTTGGACCTTCTTATTGACAATGAAACACAGAAATTGCATACGAATTTAATACAAAAGGCGCAATGCCGACTTAAGTACAAGAGGACTGACACTGTAACTTTCTGTGATTTGAACCTCACCTGTGAGTCCAGTTTTAGATTCCGATGCTTCACTTCAGGTTTACTGTATACCTTGGACCTTCTTCTTGACGATGAAACACAGAAATTGCTTCCGAATTTATAACAAAAGTCACAATGCCGACTTAAGTACAAGAGGAATGACACTCTAACATTCTGTGATATGAACCTGTTCTGTGAGTCCAGTTTTAGATTCCGATGCTTCACTTCAGTTTTACTGTATCCCTTAGGCCTTCTTATTGACGATGAAACAAAGAAATTGCATCCGAATTTAATACAAAAGGCACAATGCCGACTTAAGTACATGAGGACTGACACTCTAACTTTCTGTGATTTGAACCTCACCTGTGAGTCCAGTTTTAGATACCGATGCTTCACTTCAGGTTTACTGAATACCTTGGAACTTCTTATTGACGATGAAACACAGAAATTGCATCCGAATTTAATACAACAGGCACAATGCCGACTTAAGTACAAGAGGACTGACACTCTAACTTTCTATGATATGAACCTCTCCTGTGAGTCCAGTTTTAGATTCCGATGCTTCACTTCAGGTTTACTGTATCTCTTGGACCTTCTTATTGACGATGAAACACAGAAATTGCATCCGAACTTAATACAAAAGGCACAATGCCGACTTAAGTACAAGAGGACTAACACTCTAACTTTCTATAATCTGAACCTAACCTGTAAGTCCAGTTTTAGGTTCCAATGCTTCACTTCAGCTTTACTGTATACCTTGGACCTTCTTATTGACGATGAAACACAGAAATTGCATCCGAATTTAATACAAAAGGCACAATGCCTACTTAAGTACAAGAGGACTTACACTCTAACTTTCTATGATTTGAACCTCTACTGTGAGTCAGGTTTTAGTTTCCGATGCTTCACTTCAGGTTTACTGAATCCCTTGGACCTTCTTATTGACAATGAAACACAGAAATTGCATTCGAATTTAATACAAAAGGCACAGTGCCGACGTAAGTACAAGTGGACTGACACTCTAACTTTCTAAGATTTGAACCATTCCTGTGTGTCAAGTTTTAGATTACGATGCTTCACTTCAGGTTTACTGCATTCCTTGGACCTTCTTATTGACGATGAAACACTGAAATTGCATCCGAATTTAATACAAAAGGCACAATGCCGAGTTAAGTACAAGAGGAATGACACTCTAACTTTCAATGTTTGTACCTCTCCTGTGAGTCCAGTTTTAGATTCCGATGCTTCACTTCAGGTTTACTGTATCCCTTGGACCTTCTTATTGACGATGAACCACAGAAATTGCATCCGAAATTAAGTCAAAAGGCACAATGCCGACTTAAGTACAAGAGGACTGACACTCTAACTTTCTAATATTTGAACCTCTCCTTTGAGTCCAGTTTTAGATTCCGATGCTTCACTTCAGGTTTACTTTATCCCTTGGTCCTTCTTATTGACGATGAAACACAGAAATTGCATCTGATTTTAATACAAAAGGCACAATGCCGACTTAAGTACAAGAGGACTGACACTCTAATTTTCTATGAAATGAACCTCTCCTGCTTGTCCAGTTTTAGATTCCGATGATTCACTTCAGGTTTACTGTATACCTTGGACCTTCTTATTGACGATGACCACAGAAATTGCATCCGAATTTAATACAAAAGGCACAATGAGGACTTAAGTACAAGAGGACTGACACTGTAACTTTCTATGATTTGAACCTCACCTTTGAGTCCAGTTTTAGATTCCGATGCTTCACATCAGGTTTACTGTATACCTTGGACCTTCTTATTGACGATGAAACACAGAAATTGCATCCGAATTTAATACAAAAGGCACAATGCCGACTTGAGTACAAGAGGACTGACACTCTAACTTTCTATGATTTGAACCTTACCTGTGAGTCCAGTTTTAGTTTCCGATGCTTCACTTCAGTTTTACTGAATACCTTGGACCTTCTTATTGACGATGAAACACCGAAATTGCATCCGAATTTAATACAAAAGGCACAATGCCGACTTAAGTACAAGACGACTGACCCTCTAACTTTCTATGATATGATCCTCTCCTGTGAGTCCAGTTTTAGATTCCGATGCTTCACTTCAGGTTTACTGTATCCCTTGGACCATCTTATTGACGATGAAACACAGAAATTGCATCCGAATTTAATACAAAAGGCACAATGCCGACTTAAGTACAAGAGGTCTGACACTCTAACTTTCTATGATTTGAACCTCACCTGTGAGTCCAGTTTTAGATTCTGATGCTTCACTTCAGGTTTACTGTATACCTTGGACCTTCTTAATGACGACGAAACACAGAAATTGCATCCGAAGTTAATACAAAAGGCACAATGCCGACTTAAGTACAAGAGGACTGACACTCAAACTTTCTATGATATGAACCTCTCCTGTGAGCACAGTTTTAGATTCCGATGCTTCACTTCCGGTTTACTGCATCCCTTGGACCTTCTTATTGGGGATGAACACAGACATTGCATCCGAATTTAATACAAAAGGCACAATGCCGACTTAAGTACAAGAGGACTGACACTCTAACTTTCTATGATATGAACCTCTCCTGTGATTCCAGTTTTAGATTCCGATGCTTTACTTCAGGTTTACTGTATACCTTGGAGCTTCTTAATGACGATGAAACACAGAAATTGCATCCGAATTTAATACAAAAGGCACAATGCCGACTTAAGTACAAGAGGACTGACACTCGAACTTTCTATGATATCAACCTCTCCTGTGAGCACAGTTTTAGATTGCGATACTTCACTTCAGGTTTACTGTATCCCTTGGACCTTATTATTGACGATGAAACACAGAAATTGCATCCGAATTTAATACAAAAGGCACAATGCCGACTTCAGTACAAGAGGACTGACACTCTAACTTTCTATTATATGAACCTCTCCTGTTAGTCCAGTTTTAAATTCCGATGCTTCACTAGAGGTTTACTGTATCCCTTGGACCTTCTTATTGACGATGAAACACAGAAATTGCATCCGAATTTAATACAAAATTCACAATGCCGACTTAAGTACAAGAGGACTGACACTCTAAGTTTCTATTATGTGAACCTCACCTGTGAGTCCAGTTTTAGATTCCGATGCTTCACTTTAGGTTTACTGTACACCTTGGACCTTCTTATTGACGATGAAACACAGAAATTGCATCCGAATTTAATACAAAAGGCACAATGCCGACTTAAGTACAAGAGGACTGACACTGTAACTTTCTATGATTTGAACCTCACCTGTGAGTCCAGTTTTAGTTTCCGATGCTGCACTTCAGGTTTACTGTATACCTTGGACCATCTTATTGACGATGAAACACAGAAATTGCATCCGAATTTAATACAAAGGCACAATGCCGACTTAAGTACAAGAGGACTGACACTCTAACTGTCTATGATATGAACCTCTCCTGTGAGTCCAGTTTTAGATTCCGATGCTTCACTTCAGGTTTACTGTATCCCTTGGACCTTCGTATTGACGATGAAACACAGAAATTGCATCCGCATTTAACACAAAAGACAAAATGCCGACTTAAATACAAGAGGACTGACACTCTAACTTTCTATGATTTGAACCTCACCTGTGAGTCCAGTTTTAGATTCCGATGCTTCACTTCAGGTTTACTGTATACCTTGTACCTTCTTATTGACGATGAAACACAGAAATTGCATCCGAATTTAATACAAAAAGCACAATGCCGACTTAAGTACAAGAGGACTGACACTCGAACTTTCTATGATATGAACCTCTCCTGTGAGCACAGTTTTAGATTCCGATGCTTCACTTCACGTTTACTGCATCCCTTGGACCTTCTTATTGAGGAAGAAACACAGAAATTGCATCCGACTTTAATACAACAGGCACAATGCCGACTTAAGTACAAGAGGACTGACACTCTAACTTTTTATGATTTGAACCTCACCTGTGAGTCCAGTTTTAGATTTCGATGCTTCACTTCAGGTTTACTGAATCCCTTGGACCTTCTTATTGACGATGAAACACAGAAATTGCATCCGAATTTAATAGAAAATGCACAATGCCGACTTAAGTACAAGACGACTGACACTCTAACTTTCTATGATTTGAACCTCTCCAGTGAGTCCAGTTTTAGATTCCGATGCTTCACTTCAGGTTTACTGTATCCCTTGGACTTTCTTATTGACGATGAAACACAGAAATTGCATACGAATTTAATACAAAAGGCACAATGCCGACTTAAGTACAAGAGTACTGACACTCTAACTTTCTATGATTTGAACCACTCCTGTGAGGCCAGTTTTAGATTCCAATTTATCACTTCAGTTTTACTGTATCCCTAGGACTTTCTTATTGACGATGAAACACATTGAAATTGCATCCGAATTTAATACAGAAGGCACAATGCCGACTTAAGTACAAGAGGACTGACACTCAAATTTTGTATGATTTGAACATCTCCTGTGAGTCCAGTTTTAGATTCCGATGCATCACTTCAGGTTTACTGTATCCCTTGGACCTTCTTAATGACGATGAAACACAGTAATTGCATCCGAATTTAATACAAAAGGCACAATGCCGACTTAAGTACAAGAGGACTGACACTCTAAGTTTCTCTGATTTGAACCTCTCCTGTGAGTCCAATTTTAGATTCCGATGCTTCACTTCAGGTTTACGGTATCCCTTGGACCTTCTTTTTGACGATGAAGCACAGAAATTGCATCCGATTTTAATACAATAGGCACAATGCCGACTTAAGTACAAGAGGACTGACACTCTAATTTTCTATGATTTGAACCTCTCCTGTGAGTCCAGTTTTTGTTGTCGAGGCTTCACTACAGGTTTACTGTATCCCTTGGACCTTCTTATTGACGACGAAACACAGGAATTGCATCCGAAATTAATACAAAAGGCACAATGCCGACTTAAGGACAAGAGGACTGACACTCTAAGTTTCTATGATTTGAACCTCTCCTGTGAGTCAGGTTTTAGTTTCCGGTGCTTCACTTCAGGTTTACTGAATCCCTTGGACCTTCTTATTGACAATTAAACACAGAAATTGCATACGAATTTAAAACAAAAGGCACAGTGCCGACTTAAGTACAAGAGGACTGACACTCTAAATTTCTATGATTTGAACCACTCCTGTGAGTCCAGTTTCGGATTACGATGCTTCACTTCAGGTTTACTGTATCCCTTGGACCTTCTTATTGACGATGAAACATAGAAATTGCATCCGAATTCAATACATAAGGCACAATACCGACGTAAGTACAAGAGGACTGACACTCTAACTTTCTATGATTTGAACCTCTCCTGTGAGTCCAGTTTTACATTCCGATGCTTCACTTCAGGTTTATTGTATCCCTTGGCCCTTCTTATTGACGATGAAGCACAGAAATTGCATCTGATTTTAATACAAAAGGCACAATGCCGACTTAAGTACAAGAGGACTGACACTCTAATTTTCTATGATTTGAACCTCTCCTGTGAGTCCTGTTTTAGATGCCGAGGCTTCACTTCAGGTTTACTGTATCCCTTGGACCTTCTTATTGACGATGAAACACAGAAATTGCATTAGAATTTAATACAAAAGGCACAATGCCGACTTAAGTACAAGAGGACTGACACTCTAACTTTCTATGATTTGAACCTCTCCTGTGAGTCCAGTTTTTGTTGCCGAGGCTTCACTTCAGGTTTACTGTATCCCTTGGACCTTCAAATTGACGACGAAACACAGAAATTGCATCCGAAATTAATACAAAAGGCACAATGACGACTTAAGTACAAGAGGACTGACACTCTAAGTTTCTATGATTTGAACCTCTCCTGTGAGTCAGGTTTTAGTTTCCGATGCTTCACTTCAGGTTTACTGAATCCCTTGGACCTTCTTATTGACAATGAAACACAGAAATTGCATACGAATTTAAAACAAAAGGAACAGTGCCGACTTAAGTACAAGAGGACTGACACTCTAACTTTCTATTATTTGAACCTCTCCTGTGAGTCCAGTAATAGATTCCGATGCTTCACTTCAGGTTTACTGTATCCCTTGGACCTTCATATTGACGATGAAACACAGAAATTGCATCCGAATTTAATACAAAAGGCGCAATGCCGACTTAAGTACAAGAGGACTGACACTCTAACTTTCTATTATTTGAACCTCTCCAGTGAGTCCAGTTTTAGATTCCGATGCTTCACTTCAGGTTTACTGTGTCCATTGGACCTTCTTATTGACGATGAAACACAGAAATTGCATCCGATTTTAATACAAAAGGATCAATGCCGACTTAAGTACAAGAGGATTGACACTCTAATTTTCTATGATTTGAACCTCTCTTGTGAGTCCAGTTTTAGATGCCGAGGCTTCACTTCAGGTTTACTGTATCCCTTGGACCTTCTTATGGACGATGAAACACAGAAATTGCATCCGAATTTAATACATAAGGCACAATGCCGACTTAAGTACAAGAGGACTGACACTTTAACTTTCAATGATTTGAACCTCTCCTGTGAGTCCAGTTTTTGTTGCCGAGGCTTCACTTCAGGTTTACTGTATCCCTTGGACCTTCTTATTGACGAAGAAACACAGAAATTGCATCCGAAATTAATACAAAATGCACAATGCCGACTTACGTACAAGAGGACCGACACTCTAAGTTTCCATGATTTGAACCTCTCCTGTGAGTCAGGTTTTAGTTTCCGATGCTTCACTTCAGGTTTACTGAATCCCTTTGACCTTCATATTTACAATGAAACACAGAAATTGCATACAAATTTAAAACAAAAGGCACAGTGCTGACTTAAGTACAAGAGCACTGACACTCTAACTTGCTATGATTTGAACCACCCCTTTGAGTCCAGTTTTAGATTCCGATGCTTCACTTCAGGTTTACTGTATCCCTTGGACCTTCTTATTGACGATGAAACATAGAAATTGCATCCGAATTTAATACAAAAGGCACAATGCCGTCTTAAGTACAAGAGGACTGACACTCTAACTTTCTATTATTTGAACCTCTCCTGTGAGTCCAATTTTAGATTCCGATGCCTCACTTCTGGTTTACAGTATCCCTTGGACCTTCTTATTGACGATGAAACACAGAAATTGCATCGGAATTAAATCAAAAGGCACAATGCCGACTTAAGTACAAGAGGACTGACACTCTAACTTTCTATGATTTGCACCTCTCCTGTGAGTCCAGTTTTAGATTCCGATGCTTCACTTCAGACTTTCTGTATCAATTGGACCTTCTTATTGACGATGAAACACAGAAATTGCGTCCGAATTTAATACAAAAGGCACAATGCCGACTTAAGTACAAGAGGACTGACGCTCAAATTTTCTATGATTTAAACCTCTCCTGTGAGTCCAGTTTTAGATTCCGATGCTTCACTTCAGGTTTATTGTATCCCTTGGACCTTCATATTGACGATGAAACACAGAAATTGCATCCGAATTTAATACAAAAGGCACAATGCCGACTTAAGTACAAGAGGACTGACACTCTAACTTTCTATTATTTGAACCTCTCCTGTGAGTCCAGTTTTAGATTCCGATGCCTCACTTCAGGTTTACTGTATCCCTTGGACCTTCTTATTGACGATGAAACACAGAAATTGCATCCGAATTTAATACAAAATGCACATTGCCGACTTAAGTACAAGAGGACCGACACTCTAACTTTCTATGATTTGAACCTCACCTGTGAGTACAGTTTTAGATTCCGATGCTTCACTTCAGGTTTACTGTATCCCTTGGACCTTCTTATTGACAATGTAGCACAGAAATTGCATCCGAATTTAATACAAAAGGCACAATGCCGACTTAAGTACAAGAGGACTGACATTCTAACTTTCTATGATTTGAACCTCTCCTGTGAATCCAGTTTTAGATTCCGATGCTTCACTTCAGATTTACTGTATCCCTTGGACGTTCTTATTGACGATGAAACACAGAAATTGCATCCGAATTTAATACATAAGGCACAATGCCGACTTAAGTACAAGAGGACTGACACTATAACTTTCAATGATTTGAACCTCTCCTGTGAGTCCAGTTTTTGTTGCCGAGGCTTCACTTCAGGTTTACTGTATCCCTTGGACCTTCTTATTGACGAAGAAACACAGAAATTGCATCCGAAATTAATACAAAATGCACAATGCCGACTTACGTACAAGAGGACCGACACTCTAAGTTTCCATGATTTGAACCTCTCCTGTGAGTCAGGTTTTAGTTTCCGATGCTTCACTTCAGGTTTACTGAATCCCTTGGACCTTCATATTTACAATGAAACACAGAAATTGCATACAAATTTAAAACAAAAGGCACAGTGCTGACTTAAGTACAAGAGCACTGACACTCTAACTTGCTATGATTTGAACCACTCCTTTGAGTCCAGTTTTAGATTCCGATGCTTCACTTCAGGTTTACTGTATCCCTTGGACCTTCTTATTGACGATGAAACATAGAAATTGCATACGAATTTAAAACAAAAGGAACAGTGCCGACTTAAGTACAAGAGGACTGACACTCTAACTTTCTATTATTTGAACCTCTCCTGTGAGTCCAGTAATAGATTCCGATGCTTCACTTCAGGTTTACTGTATCCCTTGGACCTTCATATTGACGATGAAACACAGAAATTGCATCCGAATTTAATACAAAAGGCGCAATGCCGACTTAAGTACAAGAGGACTGACACTCTAACTTTCTATTATTTGAACCTCTCCAGTGAGTCCAGTTTTAGATTCCGATGCTTCACTTCAGGTTTACTGTGTCCATTGGACCTTCTTATTGACGATGAAACACAGAAATTGCATCCGATTTTAATACAAAAGGAACAATGCCGACTTAAGTACAAGAGGATTGACACTCTAATTTTCTATGATTTGAACCTCTCTTGTGAGTCCAGTTTTAGATGCCGAGGCTTCACTTCAGGTTTACTGTATCCCTTGGACCTTCTTATGGACGATGAAACACAGAAATTGCATCCGAATTTAATACATAAGGCACAATGCCGACTTAAGTACAAGAGGACTGACACTTTAACTTTCAATGATTTGAACCTCTCCTGAGTCCAGTTTTTGTTGCCGAGGCTTCACTTCAGGTTTACTGTATCCCTTGGACCTTCTTATTGACGAAGAAACACAGAAATTGCATCCGAAATTAATACAAAATGCACAATGCCGACTTACGTACAAGAGGACCGACACTCTAAGTTTCCATGATTTGAACCTCTCCTGTGAGTCAGGTTTTAGTTTCCGATGCTTCACTTCAGGTTTACTGAATCCCTTTGACCTTCATATTTACAATGAAACACAGAAATTGCATACAAATTTAAAACAAAAGGCACAGTGCTGACTTAAGTACAAGAGCACTGACACTCTAACTTGCTATGATTTGAACCACCCCTTTGAGTCCAGTTTTAGATTCCGATGCTTCACTTCAGGTTTACTGTATCCCTTGGACCTTCTTATTGACGATGAAACATAGAAATTGCATCCGAATTTAATACAAAAGGCACAATGCCGTCTTAAGTACAAGAGGACTGACACTCTAACTTTCTATTATTTGAACCTCTCCTGTGAGTCCAATTTTAGATTCCGATGCCTCACTTCTGGTTTACAGTATCCCTTGGACCTTCTTATTGACGATGAAACACAGAAATTGCATCGGAATTAAATCAAAAGGCACAATGCCGACTTAAGTACAAGAGGACTGACACTCTAACTTTCTATGATTTGCACCTCTCCTGTGAGTCCAGTTTTAGATTCCGATGCTTCACTTCAGACTTTCTGTATCAATTGGACCTTCTTATTGACGATGAAACACAGAAATTGCGTCCGAATTTAATACAAAAGGCACAATGCCGACTTAAGTACAAGAGGACTGACGCTCAAATTTTCTATGATTTAAACCTCTCCTGTGAGTCCAGTTTTAGATTCCGATGCTTCACTTCAGGTTTACTGTATCCCTTGGACCTTCATATTGACGATGAAACACAGAAATTGCATCCGAATTTAATACAAAAGGCACAATGCCGACTTAAGTACAAGAGGACTGACACTCTAACTTTCTATTATTTGAACCTCTCCTGTGAGTCCAGTTTTAGATTCCGATGCCTCACTTCAGGTTTACTGTATCCCTTGGACCTTCTTATTGACGATGAAACACAGAAATTGCATCCAAATTTAATACAAAATGCACATTGCCGACTTAAGTACAAGAGGACCGACACTCTAACTTTCTATGATTTGAACCTCACCTGTGAGTACAGTTTTAGATTCCGATGCTTCACTTCAGGTTTACTGTATCCCTTGGACCTTCTTATTGACAATGTAGCACAGAAATTGCATCCGAATTTAATACAAAAGGCACAATGCCGACTTAAGTACAAGAGGACTGACATTCTAACTTTCTATGATTTGAACCTCTCCTGTGAATCCAGTTTTAGATTCCGATGCTTCACTTCAGATTTACTGTATCCCTTGGACGTTCTTATTGACGATGAAACACAGAAATTGCATCCGAATTTAATACATAAGGCACAATGCCGACTTAAGTACAAGAGGACTGACACTATAACTTTCAATGATTTGAACCTCTCCTGTGAGTCCAGTTTTTGTTGCCGAGGCTTCACTTCAGGTTTACTGTATCCCTTGGACCTTCTTATTGACGAAGAAACACAGAAATTGCATCCGAAATTAATACAAAATGCACAATGCCGACTTACGTACAAGAGGACCGACACTCTAAGTTTACATGATTTGAACCTCTCCTGTGAGTCAGGTTTTAGTTTCCGATGCTTCACTTCAGGTTTACTGAATCCCTTGGACCTTCATATTTACAATGAAACACAGAAATTGCATACAAATTTAAAACAAAAGGCACAGTGCTGACTTAAGTACAAGAGCACTGACACTCTAACTTGCTATGATTTGAACCACTCCTTTGAGTCCAGTTTTAGATTCCGATGCTTCACTTCAGGTTTACTGTATCCCTTGGACCTTCTTATTGACGATGAAACATAGAAATTGCATCCGAATTTAATACAAAAGGCACAGTGCCGACTTAAGTACAAGAGGACTGACACTCTAACTTTCTATTATTTGAACCTCTCCTGTGAGTCCAATTTTAGATTCCGATGCCTCACTTCAGGTTTACAGTATCCCTTGGACCTTCTTATTGACGATGAAACACAGAAATTGCATCCGAATTTAATACAAAATGCACATTGCCGACTTAAGTACAAGAGGACCGACACTCTAACTTTCTATGATTTGAACCTCACCTGTGAGTCCAGTTTTAGATTCCGATGCTTCACTTCAGGTTTACTGTATCCCTTGGACCTTCTTATTGACAATGAAGCACAGAAATTGCATCCGAAATTAATACAAAATGCACAATGCCGACTTAAGTACAAGAGGACTGACACTCTAACTTTCTATGATTTGAACCACTCCAGTGAGGCCACTTATAGATTCCGATGCTTCACTTCAGGTTTACTGTATTCCTTGGACCTTCTTATTGACGATGAAACACAGAAATTGCATCGGAATTAAATCAAAAGGCACAATGCCGACTTAAGTACAAGAGGACTGACACTCAAATTTTCTATGATTTAAACCTCTCCTGTGAGTCCAGTTTTAGATTCCGATGCTTCACTTCAGACTTTCTGTATCAATTGGACCTTCTTATTGACGATGAAACACAGAAATTGCGTCCGAATTTAATACAAAAGGCACAATGCCGACTTAAGTACAAGAGGACTGACGCTCAAATTTTCTATGATTTAAACCTCTCCTGTGAGTCCAGTTTTAGATTCCGATGCTTCACTTCAGGTTTACTGTATCCCTTGGACCTTCATATTGACGATGAAACACAGAAATTGCATCCGAATTTAATACAAAAGGCACAATGCCGACTTAAGTACAAGAGGACTGACACTCTAACTTTCTATTATTTGAACCTCTCCTGTGAGTCCAGTTTTAGATTCCGATGCTTCACTTCAGGTTTACTGTATCCCTTGGACCTTCTTATTGACGATGAAACACAGAAATTGCATCCGAATTTAATACAAAAGGCACATTGCCGACTTAAGTACAAGACGACCGACACTCTAACTTTCTATGATTTGAACCTCACCTGTGAGTACAGTTTTAGATTCCGATGCTTCACTTCAGGTTTACTGTATCCCTTGGACCTTCTTATTGACAATGTAGCACAGAAATTGCATCCGAATTTAATACAAAAGGCACAATGCCGACTTAAGTACAAGAGGATTGACATTCTAACTTTCTGTGATTTGAACCTCTCCTGTGAGTCCAGTTTTAGATTCCGATGCTTCACTTCAGATTTACAGTATCCCTTGGACCTTCTTATTGACGATGAAACACAGAAATTGCGTCCGAATTTAATACAAAAGGCATAATGCTGACTTAAGTACAAGAGGACTGACACTCTAACTTTCTTTGATTTGAACCTCTCCTGTGAGTCCAGTTTTTGTTGCCGAGGCTTCACTTCAAGTTTGCTGTATCCCTTGGACCTTCTTATTGACGATGAAACACCGAAATTGCATCCGAAATTAATACAGATTCAAATTGCCGACTTAAGTACAAGAGGATTGACACTCTAACTTTCTATGATTTGAACCACTCCTGTGAGGCCAGTTTTAGATTCCAATGCTTCACTTCAGTTTTACTGTATCCCTTGGACTTCCTTATTGACGATGAAACACATTGAAATTGCATCTGAATTTAATACAAAAGGCACAATGCCGACTTAAGTACAAGAGGACTGACACTCTAAGTTTCTCTGATTTCAACCTCTCCTGTGAGTCCAGTTTTAGATTCCGATGCTTCACCTCAGGTTTACTGTATCCCTTGGACCTTCTTATTGACGATGAAGCACAGAAATTACATCTGATTTTAATACAAAAGGCACAATGCCGACTTAAGTACAAGAGGATTGACACTCTAATTTTCTATGATTTGAACCTCTCCTGTGAGTCCAGTTTTAGATGCCGAGGCTTCACTTCAGGTATACTGTATCCCTTGGACCTTCTTATTGACGATGAAACACAGAAATTGCATCCGAATTTAATACAAAAGGCACAATGCCGACTTAAGTACAAGAAGACTGACACTCTAAGTTTCTATGATTTGAACCTCTCCTGTGACTCAGGTTTTAGTTTCCGATGCATCACTTCAGGTTTACTAAATCCCTTGGACCTTCTTATTGACAATGAAACACAGAAATTGCATCCGAATTTAATACAAAAGGCACAATGCCGACTTAAGTACAAGAGGACCGACACTCTAACTTTCTATGATTTGAAGCTCACCTGTAATCCAGTTTTGGATTCCGATGCTTCACTTCAGGTTTACTGTGTCCCTTGGAGCTTCTTATTGACGATGAAACACAGAAATTGCATCCGAAATTAATAATAAAGGCACAAAGCCGACTTACGTAGAAGAGGACAGACACACTAACTTTCTATGATTTGAACCACTCCTGTGAGGCCAGTTTTAGATTCCAATGCTTCACTTCAGGTTTACTGTATCCCTTGGACCTTCTTATTGACGATGAAACACAGAAATTGCATCTGAAGTTAATACAAAGGGCACAATGCCGAATTAAGTACAAGAGGACTGACACTCTAACTTTCTATGATTTGAACCTCTCCTGTGAGTCCGGTTTTAGATTCCGATGCTTCACTTCAGGTTTACTGTATCCCTTGGACCTTCTTATTGACGATGAAACACAAAAAATTGCATCCGAATTTAATAAGAAAGGCACAATGCCGGCTTAAGTACAAGAGGACTGACACTCTAACTTTCTATGATTCGAACCTCTCCTGTTAATCCAGTTTTAGATTCCGATGCCTCACTTCAAGTTTACTGTATCCCTTGGACCATCTTATTGACGATGAAACACAGAAATTGCATCCGAATTTAATACAAAAGGCACAATGCCGACTTAAGAACAAGAGGACTGACACTCTAACTTTCTATGATTTGAACCTCTCCTGTGAGTCCAGTTTTAGATTCCGATGCTTCACTTCAGGTTTACTGTATCCCTTGGACCCTCTTATTGACGATGAAACACAGAAATTGCATCCGAATTTAATACAATAGGCACAATGCCAACTTAAGTACAAGAGGACTGACACTCTAACTGTCTATGATTTGAACCTCACCTGTGAGTCCAGTTTTAGATTCCGATGCTTCACTTCAGGTTTACTGTATACCTAGGACCTTCTTATTGACGATGAAACACAGAAATTGCATAAGAATTTAATACAAAAGTTACAATGCCGACTTAAGTACGAGAGTACTGACACTCTTACTATCTATGATTTGAACCTCACCTGTGAGTCCAGTTTTAGATTCCGATGCTTCACTTCAGGTTTACTGTATACCTTGGACCTTCTTATTGACGATGAAACACAGAAATTGCATCCGAATTTATTACAAAAGGCACAATGCCGACTTAAGTACAAGAGGACTGACACTCTAACTTTCTATGACTTGAACCTCTCCTGTGACACCAGTTTTCGATTCCGATGCTTCACTTCAGGTGTACTGTATCCCTTGGACCTTCTTATTGACGATGAGACACAGAAATTGCATCCGAATTTAATACAATAGGCACAATGCCGACTTAAGTACAAGAGGATTGACACTCTAACTTTCTATGATTTGAACCTCACCTGTGAGTCCAGTTTTAGATTCCGATGCTTCACTTCAGGTTTACTGTATACCTTGGACCTTCTTATTGACGATGAAACACAGAAATTGCATCCGAATTTAATACAAAAGGCACAATGCCGACTGAAGTACAAGAGGACTGACACTCTAACTTTCTATCATTTGAACCTCAACTGTGAGTCCAGTTTTAGATTCCGTTGCTTCACTTCAGGTTTACTGTATACCTTTGACCTTCTTATTGACGATGAAACAGAGAAATTGCATACGAATTTAACACAAAAGGCTCAATGTCGACTTAAGTACAAGAGGACTGACACTCTTATTTTCTATGATATGAACCTCTCCTGTGACTCCAGTTTTAGATTCCGATGCTTCTCTTCAGGTTTACTGTATCCCTTGGACCTTCTTATTGACGCTGAAACACAGAAATTGCATCCGAACTTAATACAAAAGGCTCAATGCCGTATTATGTACAAGAGGACTGACACTCTAACTTTCTATGATTTGAACCTCTCCTGTGAGTCCAGTTTTGGATTCCGATGCTTCACTTCAGGTTTACTGTATCCCTTGGTCCTTCTTATTGACGATGATACACAGAAATTGCATCCGAATTTAATACAAAAGGCACAATGCCGGCTTAAGTACAAGAGGACTGACACTCTAACTTCCTGTGATTCGAACCCCTCCTGTGAATCCAGTTTTAGATTCCGGTGCCTCACTTCAAGTTTACTGTATCCCTTGGACCATCTTATTGACGATGAAACACAGAAATTGCATCCGAATTTAATACAAAAGGCACAATGCCAACTTAAGTACAAGAGGACTGACACTCTAACTTTCTATGATTTGAACCTCACCTGTGAGTCCAGTTTTAGATTCCGATGCTTCACTTCAGGTTTACTGTATACCTAGGACCTTCTTATTGACGATGAAACACAGAAATTGCATCCGAATTTAATACAAAAGTTACAATGCCGACTTAAGTACATGAGTACTGACACTCTTACTATCTATGATTTGAACCTCACCTATGAGTCCAGTTTTAGATTCCGATGCTTCACTTCAGGTTTACTGTATACCTTGGACCTTCTTATTGACGATGAAACACAGAATTTGCATCCGAATTTATTACAAAAGGCACAACACCGACTTAAGTACAAGAGGACTGACACTCTAACTTTCTATGACTTGAACCTCTCCTGTGACACCAGTTTTCGATTCCGATGCTTCACTTCAGGTTTACTGTATCCCTTGGACCTTCTTATTGACGCTGAAACACAGAAATTGCAACCGAACTTAATACAAAAGGCACAATGCCGACAGAAGTACAAGAGGACTGACACTCTAACTTTCTATGATTTGAACCTCTCCTGTGAGTCCAGTTTTAGATTCCGATGCTTCACTTCAGGTTTACTGTATCCCTTGGACCCTCTTATTGACGATGAAACACAGAAATTGCATCCGAATTTAATACAATAGGCACAATGCCAACTTAAGTACAAGAGGACTGACACTCTAACTTTCTATGATTTGAACCTCACCTGTGAGTCCAGTTTTAGATTCCGATGCTTCGCTTCAGGTATACTGTACCCCTTGGACCTTCTTATTGACGATGAAGCACAGAAATTGCATCCGAATTTAATACAAAAGGAACAATGCCGACTTAAGTACAAGAGGACTGACACTCTAATTTTCTATGATATGAACCTCTCCTGTGAGTACAGTTTTACATTCCGATGCTTCACTTCAGGTTTACTGCATCCCTTGGACCTTCTTATTGACGATGAAAGACAGAAATTGCATCCGAATTTAATACATGAGGCACAATGCCGACTTAAGTACAAGAGGACTGACACTCTAACTTTCTATGATTTGAACCTCTCCTGTGAGTCCAGTTTTAGATTCCGATGCTTCACTTCAGGTTTACTGTATCCCTTGGACCTACTTATTGACGATGAAGCACAGAAATTACATCCGATTAAAATACAAAAGGCACAATGCCGACTTAAGGACAAGATGACAGACACTCTAACTTTCTATGATTTGAACCTCTCCTGTGAGTCCAGTTTTAGATGTCGAGGTTTCACTTCAGGTTTACTGTATCCCTTGGACCTTATTATTGACGATTAAACACAGAAATTGCATCCGAATTTAATACAAAAGGCACAATGCCGACTTAAGTACAAGAGTACTGACACTCTAACTTTCTATGATTTGAACATCTCCTGTGAGTCCAGTTTTAGATGCCGAGGCTTCACTTCAGGTTTACTGTATCCCTTGGACCATTTTATTGACGATGAAACACAGAAATTGCATCCGAATTTAATACAAAAGGCACAATGCCGACTTAAGTACAAGAAGACTGACACTCTAACTTTCTATGATTTGAACCTCTCCTGTGAGTCCAGTTTTTGTTGCCGAGGCTTCACTTCAGGTTTACTGTATCCCTTAGACCTTCTTATTGACGACGAAACACAGAAATTGCATCCAAAATTAATACAAAAGGCACAATGCCGAATTATGTACAAGAGGATTGACACTCTAAGTTTACATGATTTCAACCTCTCCTGTGAGTCAGGTTTTAGTTTCCGATGCTTCACTTCAGGTTTACTGAATCCCTTGGACCTTCTTATTGACAATGAAACACAGAAATTGCATACGAATTTAAAACAAAAGGCACAGTGCTGACTTAAGTACAAGAGGATTGACACTCTAATTTTCTATGATTTGAACCTCTCCTGTGAGTCCAGTTTTAGATGCCGAGGCTTCACTTCAGGTTTACTGTATCCCTTGGAACTTCTTATTGACGATGAAACACAGAAATTGTATCCGAATTTAATACATAAGGCACAATGCCGACTTAAGTACAAGATGACTGACACTCTAACTTTCTATGATTTGAACCTCTCCTGTGAGTCCAGTTTTTGTTGCCGAGCCTTCACTTCAGGTTTACTGTATCCCTTGGACCTTCTTATTGACGACGAAACACAGAAACTGCATCCGAAATTAATACAAAAGGCACAATACCGACTTAAGTACAAGAGGACTGACACTCTAACTTTCTATGATTTGAACCTCACCTGTGACTCCAGTTTTAGATTCCGATGCTTCGCTTCAGGTATACTGTACCCCTTGGACCTTCTTATTGACGATGAAGCACAGAAATTGCATCCGAATTTAATACAAAAGGAACAATGCCGACTTAAGTACAAGAGGACTGACACTCTAATTTTCTATGATATGAACCTCTCCTGTGAGTACAGTTTTACATTCCGATGCTTCACTTCAGGTTTACTGCATCCCTTGGACCTTCTTATTGACGATGAAAGACAGAAATTGCATCCGAATTTAATACATGAGGCACAATGCCGACTTAAGTACAAGAGGACTGACACTCTAACTTTCTATGATTTGAACCTCTCCTGTGAGTCCAGTTTTAGATTCCGATGCTTCACTTCAGGTTTACTGTATCCCTTGGACCTACTTATTGACGATGAAGCACAGAAATTACATCCGATTAAAATACAAAAGGCACAATGCCGACTTAAGGACAAGATGACAGACACTCTAACTTTCTATGATTTGAACCTCTCCTGTGAGTCCAGTTTTAGATGTCGAGGTTTCACTTCAGGTTTACTGTATCCCTTGGACCTTATTATTGACGATTAAACACAGAAATTGCATCCGAATTTAATACAAAAGGCACAATGCCGACTTAAGTACAAGAGTACTGACACTCTAACTTTCTATGATTTGAACATCTCATGTGAGTCCAGTTTTAGATGCCGAGGCTTCACTTCAGGTTTACTGTATCCCTTGGACCATTTTATTGACGATGAAACACAGAAATTGCATCCGAATTTAATACAAAAGGCACAATGCCGACTTAAGTACAAGAAGACTGACACTCTAACTTTCTATGATTTGAACCTCTCCTGTGAGTCCAGTTTTTGTTGCCGAGGCTTCACTTCAGGTTTACTGTATCCCTTAGACCTTCTTATTGACGACGAAACACAGAAATTGCATCCAAAATTAATACAAAAGGCACAATGCCGAATTATGTACAAGAGGATTGACACTCTAAGTTTACATGATTTCAACCTCTCCTGTGAGTCAGGTTTTAGTTTCCGATGCTTCACTTCAGGTTTACTGAATCCCTTGGACCTTCTTATTGACAATGAAACACAGAAATTGCATACGAATTTAAAACAAAAGGCACAGTGCTGACTTAAGTACAAGAGGATTGACACTCTAATTTCCTATGATTTGAACCTCTCCTGTGAGTCCAGTTTTAGATACCGAGGCTTCACTTCAGGTTTACTGTATCCCTTGGAACTTCTTATTGACGATGAAACACAGAAATTGTATCCGAATTTAATACATAAGGCACTATGCCGACTTAAGTACAAGAGGACTGACACTCTAACTTTCTATGACTTGAACCTCTCCTGTGAGTCCAGTTTTTGTTGCCGAGCCTTCACTTCAGGTTTACTGTATCCCTTGGACCTTCTTATTGACGACGAAACACAGAAACTGCATCCGAAATTAATACAAAAGGCACAATACCGACTTAAGTACAAGAGGACTGACACTCTAAGTTTCTATGATTTGAACCTCTCCTGTGAGGCAGGTTTTAGTTTCCGATGCTTCACTTCAGGTTTACTGAATCCCTTGGACCTTCTTATTGACAATGAAACACAGTAATTGCATACGAATTTAAAACAAAAGGCACAGTGCTGACTTAAGTACAAGAGGACTGACACTCTAACTTTCTATGATTTGAACCACGCCTTTGAGTCCAGTTTTAGATTCCGATGCTTCACTTCAGGTTTACTGTATCCCTTGGACCTTCTTATTGACGATGAAACATAGAAATTGCATCCGAATTTAATACAAAAGGCACAATGCCGGCTTAAGTACAAGAGGACTGACACTCTAACTTCCTATGATTTGAACCTCTCCTGTGATTCAGTTTCAGATTCCGATGCTTCACTTCAGGTTTACTGTATCCCTTGGACCTCCTTATTGACAATGAAACACAGAAATTGCGTCCGAAATTAATACAAAATCACAATGCCGACTTAAGTACAAGAGGATTGACACTCTAACTTTCTATGATTTGAACCACTCCTGTGAGGCCAGTTTTAGATTCCAATGCTTCACTTCAGATTTACTGTATCCCTTGGACCTTCTTATTGACGATGAAACACAGAAATTGCGTACGAATTTAATACAAAAGGCACAATGCCGACTTAAGTACAAGAGGACTGACACTCCAACTTTCTATGATTTGGACCTCTCCTGTGAGTCCAGTTTTAGATTCCGATGCTACACTTCAGGTTTACTGTATGCCTTGGACCTTCTTATTGACGATGAAACGCAGAAATTGCATCCGAATTGAATACAAAAGGCACAATGCCGACTTAAGTACAAGAGGACTGACACTCTAAGTTTCTCTGATTTGAACCTCTCCTTTGAGTCCAGTTTTAGATTCCGATGCTTCACTTCAGGTTTACTGTATTCCTTGGAACTTCTTATTGACGATGAAACACAGAAATTGCATCCGAATTTAATACAATATGCACAATGCCGACTTAAGTACAAGAGGACCGACACTCTAACTTTCTATGATTCGAACCAGACCTGTGAGTCCAGTTTTGGATTCCGATGCTTCACTTCAGGTTTACTGTGTCCCTTGGAGCTTCTTATTGACGATGAAACACAGAAATTGCATCCGAAATTAAAACAAAAGGCACAATGCCGACTTAAGTAGAAGAGGACTGACACTCTAACTTTCTATGATTTGGACCTCTCCTGTGAGTCCAGTTTTAGATTCCGATGCTTCACTTCAGATTTACTGTATCCCTTGGACCTTCTTATTGACGATGAAACACAGAAATTGCGTACGAATTTAATACAAAAGGCACAATGCCGACTTAAGTACAAGAGGACTGACACTCTAACTTTCTATGATTTGGACCTCTCCTGTGAGTCCAGTTTTAGATTCCGATGCTACACTTCAGGTTTACTGTATGCCTTGGACCTTCTTATTGACGATGAAACGCAGAAATTGCATCCGAATTGAATACAAAAGGCACAATGCCGACTTAAGTACAAGAGGACTGACACTCTAAGTTTCTCTGATTTGAACCTCTCCTTTGAGTCCAGTTTTAGATTCCGATGCTTCACTTCAGGTTCACTGTATTCCTTGGAACTTCTTATTGACGATGAAACACAGAAATTGCATCCGAATTTAATACAATATGCACAATGCCGACTTAAGTACAAGAGGACCGACACTCTAACTTTCTATGATTTGAACCAGACCTGTGAGTCCAGTTTTGTATTCCGATGCTTCACTTCAGGTTTACTGTGTCCCTTGGAGCTTCTTATTGACGATGAAACACAGAAATTGCATCCGAAATTAAAACAAAAGGCACAATGCCGGCTTAAGTAGAAGAGGACTGACACTCTAACTTTCTATGATTTGGACCTCTCCTGTGAGTCCAGTTTTAGATTCCGATGCTTCACTTCAGATTTACTGTATCCCTTGGACCTTCTTATTGACGATGAAACACAGAAATTGCGTACGAATTTAATACAAAAGGCACAATGCCGACTTAAGTACAAGAGGATTGACACTCTAACTTTCTATGATTTGAACCACTCCTGTGAGGCCAGTTTTAGATTCCAATGCTTCACTTCAGTTTTACTTTATCCCATGGACTTCCTTATTGACGATGAAACACATTGAAATTGCATCAGAATTTAATACAAAAGGCACAATGCCGACTTAAGTACAAGAGGACTGACACTCAAATATTCTATGATTTGAACCTCTCCTGTGAGTCCAGTTTTAGATTCCGATGCTTCACTTCGGGTTTACTGTATCCCTTGGACCTTCTTATTGACGATGAAACACAGAAATTGCATCCGAATTTAATACAAAAGGCACAATGCCGACTTAAGTACAAGAGGACTGACACTCTAAGTTTCTCTGATTTGAACCTCTCCTTTGAGTCCAGTTTTAGATTCCGATGCTTCACTTCAGGTTTACTGTATTCCTTGGAACTTCTTATTGACGATGAAACACAGAAATTGCATCCGAATTTAATACAATATGCACAATGCCGACTTAAGTAGAAGTGGACAGACACTCTAACTTTCTATGATTTGAACCATTCCTGTGATGCCAGTTTTAGATTCCGATGCTTCACTTCAGGTTTACTGTATCCCTTGGACCTTCTTATTGACGATGAAACACAGAAATTGCATCCGAAGTTAATACAAAAGGCACAATGCCGAATTAAGTGCAAGAGGACTGGCACTCTAACTTTCTATGATTTAAACCTCTCCTGTGAGTCCAGTTTTAGATTCCGATGCTTCACTTCAGGTTTACTGTATCCCTTGGACCTTCTTATTGACGATGAAACACAAAAAATTGCATCCGAATTTAATACAAAAGGCACAATGCCGGCTTAAGTACAAGAAGACTGACACACTAACTTTCTATGATTCGAACCTCTCCTGTTAATCCAGTCTTAGATTCCGATGCCTCACTTCAAGTTTACTGTATCCCTTGGACCATCTTATTGACGATGAAACACAGAAATTGCATCCGAATTTAATACATAAGGCAAAATGCCGACTTAAGTACAAGAGGACTGACACTCTAACTTTCTATGATTTGAACCTCTCCTGTGAGTCCAGTTTTTGTTGCCGAGGCTTCACTTCAGGTTTACTGTATCCCTTGGACCATCTTATTGACGACGAAACACAGAAACTGCATCCGAAATTAACACAAAAGGCACAATGCCGACTTAAGTACAAGAGGACTGACACTCTAAGTTTCTATGATTTGAACCTCTCCTGTGAGTCAGGTTTTAGTTTCCGATGCTTCACTTCAGGTTTACTGAATCCCTTGGAACTTCTTATTGACAATGAAACACAGAAATTGCATACGAATTTAAAACAAAAGCCACAGTGCTGACTTAAGTACAAGAGGACTGACACTCTAACTTTCTATGATTTGAACCACTCCTTTGAGTCCAGTTTTAGATTCCGATGCTTCACTTCAGGTATACTGTATCCCTTGGACCTTCTTATTGACGATGAAACATAGAAATTGCATCCGAATTTAATACAAAAGGCACAATGCCGACTTAAGTACAAGAGGACTGACACTCTAACTTTCTATTATTTGAACCTCTCCTGTGAGTCCAGTTTTGATTCCGATGCTACACTTCAGGTTTACTGTATCCCTCGGACCTTCTTATTGACGATGAAACACAGAAATTGCATCCGAATTTAATACAAAATGCACATTGCCGACTTAAGTACAAGAGGACCGACACTCTAACTTTCTATGATTTGAACCTCACCTGTGAGTCCAGTTTTAGATTCCGATGCTTCACTTCAGGTTTACTGTATCCCTTGGACCTTCTTATTGACAATGTAGCACAGAAATTGCATCCGAATTTAATACAAAAGGCACAATGCCGACTTAAGTACAAGAGGACTGACATTCTAACTTTCTATGATTTGAACCTCTCCTGTGAGTCCAGTTTTAGATTCCGATGCTTCACTTCAGATTTACTGTATCCCTTGGACCTTCTTATTGACGATGAAACACAGAAATTGCGTCCGAATTTAATACAAAAGGCATAATGCTCACTTAAGTACAAGAGGACTGACACTCTAACTTTCTATGATTTGAACCTCTCCTGTGAGTCCAGTTTTTGTTGCCGAGGCTTCACTTCAGGTTTGCTGTATCCCTTGGACCTTCTTATTGACGATGAAACACCGAAATTGCATCCGAAATTAATACAGAATCAAATTGCCGACTTAAGTACAAGAGGATTGACACTCTAACTTTCTATGATTTGAACCACTCCTGTGAGGCCAGTTTTAGATTCCAATGATTCACTTCAGTTTTACTGTATCCCTTGGACTTCCTTATTGACGATGAAACACATTGAAATTGCATTCGAATTTAATACAAAAGGCACAATGCCGACTTAAGTACAAGAGGACTGACACTCTAAGTTTCTCTGATTTCAACCTCTCCTGTGAGTCCAGTTTTAGATTCCGATGCTTCACTTCAGGTTTACTGTATCCCTTGGACCTTCTTATTGACGATGAAGCACAGAAATTGCATCTGATTTTAATACAAAAGGCACAATGCCGACTTAAGTACAAGAGGATTGACACTCTAATTTTCTATGATTTGAACCTCTCCTGTGAGTCCAGTTTTAGATGCCGAGGCTTCACTTCAGGTTTACTGTATCCCTTGGACCTTCCTATTGACGATGAAACACAGAAATTGCATCCGAATTTAATACAAAAGGCACAATGCCGACTTAAGTACAAGAGGACTGACACTCTAAGTTTATATGATTTGAACCTCTCCTGTGACTCAGGTTTTAGTTTCCGATGATTCACTTCAGGTTTACTGAATCCCTTGGACCTTCTTATTGACAATGAAACACAGAAATTGCAACCGAATTTAATACAAAAGGCACAATGCCGACTTAAGTACAAGAGGACCGACACTCTAACTTTCTATGATTTGAACCTCACCTGTGAATCCAGTTTTGGATTCCGATGCTTCACTTCAGGTTTACTGTGTCCCTTGGAGCTTCTTATTGAAGATGAAACACAGAAATTGCATCCGAAATTAAAACAAAAGGCACAATGCCGACTTAAGTAGAAGAGGACTGACACTCTAACTTTCTATGATTTGGACCTCTCCTGTGAGTCCAGTTTTAGATTCCGATGCTTCACTTCAGAATTACTGTATCCCTTGGACCTTCTTATTGACGATGAAACACAGAAATTGCATCCGAAGTTAATACAAAGGGCACAATGCCGAATTAAGTACAAGAGGACTGACACTCTAACTTTCTATGATTTGAACCTCTCCTGTGAGTCCGGTTTTAGATTCCGATGCTTCACTTCAGGTTTACTGTATCCCTTGGACCTTCTTATTGACGATGAAACACAAAAAATTGCATCCGAATTTAATACAAAAGGCACAATGCCGGCTTAAGTACAAGAGGACTGACACTCTAACTTTCTATGATTCGAACCTCTCCTGTTAATCCAGTTTTAGATTCCGATGCCTCACTTCAAGTTTACTGTATCCCTTGGACCATCTTATTGACGATGAAACACAGATATTGCATCCGAATTTAATACATAAGGCAAAATGCCGACTTAAGTACAAGAGGACTGACACTCTAACTTTCTATGATTTGAACCTCTCCTGTGAGTCCAGTTTTTGTTGCCGAGGCTTCACTTCAGGTTTACTGTATCCCTTGGACCATCTTATTGACGACGAAACACAGAAACTGCATCCGAAATTAATACAAAAGGCACAATGCCGACTTAAGTACAAGAGGACTGACACTCTAAGTTTCTATGATTTGAACTTCTCCTGTGAGTCAGGTTTTAGTTTCCGATGCTTCACTTCAGGTTTACTGAATCCCTTGGAACTTCTTATTGACAATGAAACACAGAAATTGCATACGAATTTAAAACAAAAGGCACAGTGCTGACTTAAGTACAAGAGGACTGACACTCTAACTTTCTATGATTTGAACCACTCCTTTGAGTCCAGTTTTAGATTCCGATGCTTTACTTCAGGTATACTGTATCCCTTGGACCTTCTTATTGACGATGAAACATAGAAATTGCATCTGAATTTAATACAAAAGGCACAATGCCGACTTAAGTACAAGAGGACTGACACTCTAACTTTCTATTATTTGAACCTCTCCTGTGAGTCCAGTTTTAGATTCCGATGCTTCACTTCAGGTTTACTGTATCCCTTGGATCTTCTTATTGACGATGAAACACAGAAATTGCATCCGAATTTAATACAAAATGCACATTGCCGACTTAAGTACTAGAGGACCGACACTCTAACTTTCTATGATTTGAACCTCACCTGTGAGTACAGTTTTAGATTCCGATGCTTCACTTCAGGTTTACTGTACCCTTGGACCTTCTTATTGACAATGTAGCACAGAAATTGCATTTGAATTTAATACAAAAGGCACAATGCCTACTTAAGTACAAGAGGACTGACATTCTAACTTTCTATGATTTGAACCTCTCCTGTGAGTCCAGTTTTAGATTCCGATGCTTCACTTCAGATTTACTGTATCCCTTGGACCTTCTTATTGACGATGAAACACAGAAATTGCGTCCGAATTTAATACAAAAGGCATAATGCTCACTTAAGTACAAGAGGACTGACACTCTAACTTTCTATGATTTGAACCTCTCCTGTGAGTCCAGTTTTTGTTGCCGAGGCTTTACTTCAGGTTTGCTGTATCCCTTGGACCTTCTTATTGACGATGAAACACCGAAATTGCATCCGAAATTAATACAGAATCAAATTGCCGACTTAAGTACAAGAGGATTGACACTCTAACTTTCTATGATTTGAACCACTCCTGTGAGGCCAGTTTTAGATTCCAATGATTCACTTCAGTTTTACTGTATCCCTTGGACTTCCTCATTGACGATGAAACACATTGAAATTGCATCCGAATTTAATACAAAAGGCACAATGCCGACTTAAGTACAAGAGGACTGACACTCTAAGTTTCTCTGATTTCAACCTCTCCTGTGAGTCCAGTTTTAGATTCCGATGCTTCACTTCAGGTTTACTGTATCCCTTGGACCTTCTTATTGACGATGAAGCACAGAAATTGCATCTGATTTTAATACAAAAGGCACAATGCCGACTTAAGTACAAGAGGATTGACACTCTAATTTTCTATGATTTGAACCTCTCCTGTGAGTCCAGTTTTAGATGCCGAGGCTTCACTTCAGGTTTACTGTATCCCTTGGACCTTCTTATTGACGATGAAACACAGAAATTGCATCCGAATTTAATACAAAAGGCACAATGCCGACTTAAGTACAAGAGGACTGACACTCTAAGTTTATATGATTTGAACCTCTCCTGTGACTCAGGTTTTAGTTTCCGATGCTTCACTTCAGGTTTACTGAATCCCTTGGACCTTCTTATTGACAATGAAACACAGAAATTGCATCCGAATTTAATACAAAAGGCACAATGCCGACTTAAGTACAAGAGGACCGACACTCTAACTTTCTATGATTTGAACCTCACCTGTGAATCCAGTTTTGGATTCCGATGCTTCACTTCAGGTTTACTGTGTCCCTTGGAGCTTCTTATTGAAGATGAAACACAGAAATTGCATCCGAAATTAAAACAAAAGGAACAAAGCCGACTTAAGTAGAAGAGGACTGACACTCTAACTTTCTATGATTTGGACCTCTCCTGTGAGTCCAGTTTTAGATTCCGATGCTTCACTTCAGAATTACTGTATCCCTTGGACCTTCTTATTGACGATGAAACACAGAAATTGCATCCGAAGTTAATACAAAGGGCACAATGCCGAATTAAGTACAAGAGGACTGACACTCTAACTTTCTATGATTTGAACCTCTCCTGTGAGTCCGGTTTTAGATTCCGATGCTTCACTTCAGGTTTACTGTATCCCTTGGACCTTCTTATTGACGATGAAACACAAAAAATTGCATCCGAATTTAATACAAAAGGCACAATGCCGGCTTAAGTACAAGAGGACTGACACTCTAACTTTCTATGATTCGAACCTCTCCTGTTAATCCCGTTTTAGATTCCGATGCCTCACTTCAAGTTTACTGTATCCCTTGGACCATCTTATTGACGATGAAACACAGATATTGCATCCGAATTTAATACATAAGGCAAAATGCCGACTTAAGTACAAGAGGACTGACACTCTAACTTTCTATGATTTGAACCTCTCCTGTGAGTCAGTTTTTGTTGCCGAGGCTTCACTTCAGGTTTACTGTATCCCTTGGACCATCTTATTGACGACGAAACACAGAAACTGCATCCGAAATTAATACAAAAGGCACAATGCCGACTTAAGTACAAGAGGACTGACACTCTAAGTTTCTATGATTTGAACTTCTCCTGTGAGTCAGGTTTTAGTTTCCGATGCTTCACTTCAGGTTTACTGAATCCCTTGGAACTTCTTATTGACAATGAAACACAGAAATTGCATACGAATTTAAAACAAAAGGCACAGTGCTGACTTAAGTACAAGAGGACTGACACTCTAACTTTCTATGATTTGAACCACTCCTTTGAGTCCAGTTTTAGATTCCGATGCTTCACTTCAGGTATACTGTATCCCTTGGACCTTCTTATTGACGATGAAACATAGAAATTGCATCTGAATTTAATACAAAAGGCACAATGCCGACTTAAGTACAAGAGGACTGACACTCTAACTTTCTATTATTTGAACCTCTCCTGTGAGTCCAGTTTTAGATTCCGATGCTTCACTTCAGGTTTACTGTATCCCTTGGACCTTCTTATTGACGATGAAACACAGAAATTGCATCCGAATTTAATACAAAATGCACAATGCCGACTTAAGTACAAGAGGACCGACACTCTAACTTTCTATGATTTGAACCTCACCTGTGAGTACAGTTTTAGATTCCGATGCTTCACTTCAGGTTTACTGTACCCTTGGACCTTCTTATTGACAATGTAGCACAGAAATTGCATCCGAATTTAATACAATAGGCACAATGCCGACTTAAGTACAATAGGACTGACATTCTAACTTTCTATGATTTGAACCTCTCCTGTGAGTCCAGTTTTAGATTCCGATGCTTCACTTCAGATTTACTGTATCCCTTGGACCTTCTTATTGACGATGAAACACAGAAATTGCGTCCGAATTTAATACAAAAGGCATAATGCTGACTTAAGTACAAGAGGACTGACACTCTAACTTTCTATGATTTGAACCTCTCCTGTGAGTCCAGTTTTTGTTGCCGAGGCTTCACTTCAGGTTTGCTGTATCCCTTGGACCTTCTTATTGACGATGAAACACCGAAATTGCATCCGAAATTAATACAGAATCAAATTGCCGACTTCAGTACAAGAGGATTGACACTCTAACTTTCTATGATTTGAACCACTCCTGTGAGGCCAGTTTTAGATTCCAATGCTTCACTTCAGTTTTACTGTATCCCTTGGACTTCCTTATTGACGATGAAACACATTGAAATTGCATCCGAATTTAATACAAAAGGCACAATGCCGACTTAAGTACAAGAGGACTGACACTCTAAGTTTCTCTGATTTCAACCTCTCCTGTGAGTCCAGTTTTAGATTCCGATGCTTCACTTCAGGTTTACTGTATCCCTTGGACCTTCTTATTGACGATGAAGCACAGAAATTGCATCTGATTTTAATACAAAAGGCACAATGCCGACTTAAGTACAAGAGGATTGACACTCTAATTTTCTATGATTTGAACCTCTCCTGTGAGTCCAGTTTTAGATGCCGAGGCTTCACTTCAGGTTTACTGTATCCCTTGGACCTTCTTATTGACGATGAAACACAAAAATTGCATCCGAATTTAATACAAAAGGCACAATGCCGACTTAAGTACAAGAGGACTGACACTCTAAGTTTCTATGATTTGAACCTCTCCTGTGACTCAGGTTTTAGTTTCCGATGCTTCACTTCAGGTTTACTGAATCCCTTGGGCCTTCTTATTGACAATGAAACACAGAAATTGCATCCGAATTTAATACAAAAGGCACAATGCCGACTTAAGTACAAGAGGACCGACACTCTAACTTTCTATGATTTGAACCTCACCTGTGAATCCAGTTTTGGATTCCGATGCTTCACTTCAGGTTTACTGTGTCCCTTGGAGCTTCTTATTGACGATGAAAATTAGAAATTGCATCCGAAATTAATAATAAATGCACAAAGCCGACTTACGTAGAAGAGGACAGACACTCTAACTTTCTATGATTTGAACCACTCCTGTGAGGCCGGTTTTAGATTCCAATGCTTCACTTCAGGTTTACTGTATCCCTTGGACCTTCTTATTGACGATGAAACACAGAAATTGCATCCGAAGTTAATACAAAGGGCACAATGCCGAATTAAGTACAAGAGGACTGACACTCTAACTTTCTATGATTTGAACCTCTCCTGTGAGTCCGGTTTTAGATTCCGATGCTTCACTTCAGGTTTACTGTATCCCTTGGACCTTCTTATTGACGATGAAACACAAAAAATTGCATCCGAATTTAATACAAAAGGCACAATGCCGGCTTAAGTACAAGAGGACTGACACTCTAACTTTCTATGATTAGAACCTCTCCTGTTAATCCAGTTTTAGATTCCGATGCCTCACTTCAAGTTTACTGTATCCCTTGGACCATCTTATTGACGATGAAACACAGAAATTGCATCCGAATTTAATACAAAAGGCACAATGCCGACTTAAGTACAAGAGGACTGACACTCTAACTTTCTATGATTTGAACCTCTCCTGTGAGTCCAGTTTTAGATTCCGATGCTTCATTTCAGGTTTACTGTATCCCTTGGACCCTCTCATTGACGATGAAACACAGAAATTCCATCCGAATTTAATACAATAGGCACAATGCCAACTTAAGTACAAGAGGACTGACACTCTAACTGTCTATGATTTGAACCTCACCTGTGAGTCCAGTTTTAGATTCCGATGCTTCACTTCAGGTTTACTGTATACCTAGGACCTTCTTATTGACGATGAAACACAGAAATTGCATAAGAATTTAATACAAAAGTTACAATGTCGACTTAAGTACAAGAGTACTGACACTCTTACTATCTATGATTTGAACCTCACCTGTGAGTCCAGTTTTAGATTCCGATGCTTCACTTCAGGTTAATGTATACCTTGGACCTTCTTATTGACGATGAAACACAGAAATTGCATCCGAATTTATTACAAAAGGCACAATGCCGACTTAAGTACAAGAGGACTGACACTCTAACTTTCTATGACTTGAACCTCTCCTGTGACACCAGTTTTCGATTCCGATGCTTCACTTCAGGTTTACTGTATCCCTTGGACCTTCTTATTGACGATGAGACACAGAAATTGCATCCGAATTTAATACAATAGGCACAATGCCGACTTAAGTACAAGAGGACTGACACTCTAACTTTCTATGATTTGAACCTCACCTGTGAGTCCAGTTTTAGATTCCGATGCTTCACTTCAGGTTTACTGTATACCTTGGACCTTCTTATTGACGATGAAACACAGAAATTGCATCCGAATTTAATACAAAAGGCACAATGCCGACTGAAGTACAAGAGGACTGACACTCTAACTTTCTATCATTTGAACCTCACCTGTGAGTCCAGTTTTAGATTCCGTTGCTTCACTTCAGGTTTACTGTATACCTTTGACCTTCTTATTGACGATGAAACAGAGAAATTGCATACGAATTTAACACAAAAGGCACAATGTCGACTTAAGTACAAGATGACTGACACTCTAACTTTCTATAATATGAACCTCTCCTGTGACTCCAGTTTTAGATTCCGATGCTTCTCTTCAGGTTTACTGTATCCCTTGGACCTTCTTATTGACGCTGAAACACAGAAATTGCATCCGAACTTCATACAAAAGGCACAATGCCGAATTATGTACAAGAGGACTGACACTCTAACTTTCTATGATTTGAACCTCTCCTGTGAGTCCAGTTTTGGATTCCGATGCTTCACTTCAGGTTTACTGTATCCCTTGGACCTTCTTATTGACGATGAAACACAGAAATTGCATCCGAATTTAATACAAAAGGCACAATGCCGGCTTCAGTACAAGAAGACTGACACACTAACTTTCTATGATTCGAACCTCTCCTGTTAATCCAGTTTTAGATTCCGATGCCTCACTTCAAGTTTACTGTATCCCTTGGACCATCTTATTGACGATGAAACACAGAAATTGCATCCGAATTTAATACATAAGGCAAAATGCCGACTTACGTACAAGAGGACTGACACTCTAACTTTCTATGATTGAACCTCTCCTGTGAGTCCAGTTTTTGTTGCCGAGGCTTCACTTCAGGTTTACTGTATCCCTTGGACCATCGTATTGACGACGAAACACAGAAACTGCATCCGAAATTAATACAAAAGGAACAATGCCGACTTAAGTACAAGAGGACTGACACTCTAAGTTTCTATGATTTGAACCTCTCCTGTGAGTCAGGTTTTAGTTTCCGATGCTTCACTTCAGGTATACTGTATCCCTTGGACCTTCTTATTGACGATGAAACATAGAAATTGCATCCGAATTTAATACAAAAGGCACAATGCCGACTTAATTACAAGAGGACTGACACTCTAACTTTCTATTATTTGAACCTCTCCTGTGAGTCCAGTTTTAGATTCCGATGCTTCACTTCAGGTTTACTGTATCCCTTGGACCTTCTTATTGACGATGAAACACAGAAATTGCATCCGAATTTAATACAAAATGCACATTGCCGTCTTAAGTACAAGAGGACCGACACTCTAACTTTCTATGACTTGAACCTCACCTGTGAGTCTAGTTTTAGATTCCGATGCTTCACTTCAGGTTTACTGTATCCCTTGGACCTTCTTATTGACAATGTAGCACAGAAATTGCATCCGAATTTAATAGAAAAGGCACAATGCCGACTTAAGTACAAGAGGACTGACATTCTAACTTTCTATGATTTGAACCTCTCCTGTGAGTCCAGTTTTAGATTCCGATGCTTCACTTCAGATTTACTGTATCCCTTGGACCTTCTTATTGACGATGAAACACAGAAATTGCGTCCGAATTTAATACAAAAGGCATAATGCTGACTTAAGTACAAGAGGACTGACACTCTAACTTTCTATGATTTGAACCTCTCCTGTGAGTCCAGTTTTTGTTGCCGAGGCTTCACTTCAGGTTTGCTGTATCCCTTGGACCTTCTTATTGACGATGAAACACCGAAATTGCATCCGAAATTAATACAGAATCAAATTGCCGACTTAAGTACAAGAGGATTGACACTCTAACTTTCTATGATTTGAACCACTCCTGTGAGGCCAGTTTTAGATTCCAATGCTTCACTTCAGTTTTACTGTATCCCTTGGACTTCCTTATTGACGATGAAACACATTGAAATTGCATCCGAATTTAATACAAAAGGCACAATGCCGACTTAAGTACAAGAGGACTGACACTCTAAGTTTCTCTGATTTCAACCTCTCCTGTGAGTCCAGTTTTAGATTCCGATGCTTCACTTCAGGTTTACTGTATCCCTTGGACCTTCTTATTGACGATGAAGCACAGAAATTGCATCTGATTTTAATACAAAAGGCACAATGCCGACTTAAGTACAAGCGGATTGACACTCTAATTTTCTATGATTTGAACTTCTCCTATGAGTCCAGTTTTAGATGCCGAGGCTGCACTTCAGGTTTACTGTATCCCTTGGACCTTCTTATTGACGATGAAACACAGAAATTGCATCCGAATTTAATACAAAAGGCACAATGCCGACTTAAGTACAAGAGGACTGACACTCTAAGTTTCTATGATTTGAACCTCTCCTGTGACTCAGGTTTTAGTTTCCGATGCTTCACTTCAGGTTTACTGAATCCCTTGGACCTTCTTATTGACAATGAAACACAGAAATTGCATCCGAAATTAATAATAAAGGCACAAAGCCGACTTACGTAGAAGAGGACAGACACTCTAACTTTCTATGATTTGAACCACTCCTGTGAGGCCAGTTTTAGATTCCAATGCTTCACTTCAGGTTTACTGTATCCCTTGGACCTTCTTATTGACGATGAAACACAGACATTGCATCCGAAGTTAATACAAAGGGCACAATGCCGAATTAAGTACAAGAGGACTGACACTCTAACTTTCTATGATTTGAACCTCTCCTGTGAGTCCGGTTTTAGATTCCGATGCTTCACTTCAGGTTTACTGTATCCCTCGGACCTTCTTATTGACGATGAAACACAAAAAATTGCATCCGATTTTAATACAAAAGGCACAATGCCGGCTTAAATACAAGAGGACTGACACTCTAACTTTCTATGATTCGAACCTCTCCTGTTAATCCAGTTTTAGATTCCGATGCCTCACTTCAAGTTTACTATATCCCTTGGACCATCTTATTGACGATGAAACACAGAAATTGCATCCGAATTTAATACAAAAGGCACAATGCCGACTTAAGTACAAGAGGACTGACACTCTAACTTTCTATGATTTGAACCTCTCCTGTGAGTCCAGTTTTAGATTCCGATGCTTCACTTCAGGTTTACTGTATCCCTTGGACCCTCTTATTGACGATGAAACACAGAAATTGCATCCGAATTTAATACAATAGGCACAATGCCAACTTAAGTACAAGAGGACTGACACTCTAACTGTCTATGATTTGAACCTCACCTGTGAGTCCAGTTTTAGATTCCGATGCTTCACTTCAGGTTTACTGTATACCTAGGACCTTCTTATTGACGATGAAACACAGAAATTGCATAAGAATTTAGTACAAAAGTTACAATGCCGACTTGAGTAAAAGAGTACTGACACTCTTACTATCTATGATTTGAACCTCACCTGTGAGTCCAGTTTTAGATTCCGATGCTTCACTTCAGGTTTACTGTATACCTTGGACCTTCTTATTGACGATGAAACACAGAAATTGCATCCGAATTTATTACAAAAGGCACAATGCCGACTTAAGTACAAGAGGACTGACACTCTAACTTTCTATGACTTGAACCTCTCCTGTGACACCAGTTTTCGATTCCGATGCTTCACTTCAGGTTTACTGTACCCCTTGGACCTTCTTATTGACGATGAGACACAGAAATTGCATCCGAATTTAATACAATAGGCACAATGACGACTTAAGTACAAGAGGACTGACACTCTAACTTTCTATGATTTGAACCTCACCTGTGAGTCCAGTTTTAGATTCCGATGCTTCACTTCAGGTTTACTGTATACCTTGGACCTTCTTATTGACGATGAAACACAGAAATTGCATCCGAATTTAATACAAAAGGCACAATGCCGACTGAAGTACAAGAGGACTGACACTCTAACTTTCTATCATTTGAACCTCACCTGTGAGTCCAGTTTTAGATTCCGTTGCTTCACTTCAGGTTTACAGTATACCTTTGACCTTCTTATTGACGATGAAACAGAGAAATTGCATACGAATTTAACACAAAAGGCACAATGTCGACTTAAGTACAAGAGGACTGACACTCTAACTTTCTATGATATGAACCTCTCCTGTGACTCCAGTTTTAGATTCCGATGCTTCTCTTCAGGTTTACTGTATCCCTTGGACCTTCTTATTGACGATGAAACACAGAAATTGCATCCGAATTTAATACAAAAGGCACAATGCCGGGTTAAGTACAAGAGGACTGACACTCTAACTTCCTGTGATTCGAACCCCTCCTGTGAATCCAGTTTTAGATTCCGATGCCTCACTTCAAGTTTACTGTATCCCTTGGACCATCTTATTGACGATGAAACACAGAAGTTGCATCCGAATTTAATACAAAAGGCACAATGCCGACTTAAGTACAAGAGGACTGACACTCTAACTTTCTATGATTTGAACCTCTCCTGTGAGTCCAGTTTTAGATTCCGATGCTTCACTTCAGGTTTACTGTATCCCTTGGACCCTCTTATTGACGATGAAACACAGAAATTGCATCCGAATTTAAAACAATAGGCACAATGCCAACTTAAGTACAAGAGGACTGACACTCTAACTTTCTATGATTTGAACCTCACCTGTGAGTCCAGTTTTAGATTCCGATGCTTCACTTCAGGTTTACTGTATACCTAGGACCTTCTTATTGACGATGAAACACAGAAATTGCATCCGATTTTAATACAAAAGTTACAATGCCGACTTAAGTACAAGAGTACTGACACTCTTACTATCTATGATTTGAACCTCACCTGTGAGTCCAGTTTTAGATTCCGATGCTTCACTTCAGGTTTACTGTATACCTTGGACCTTCTTATTGACGATGAAACACAGAAATTGCATCCGAATTTATTACAAAAGGCACAATGCGACTTAAGTACAAGAGGACTGACACTCTAACTTTCTATGACTTGAACCTCTCTTGTGACACCAGTTTTCGATTCCGATGCTTCATTTCAGGTTTACTGTATCCCTTGGACCTTCTTATTGACGATGAGACACAGAAATTGCATCCGAATTTAATACAATAGGCACAATGCCGACTTAAGTACAAGAGGACTGACACTCTAACTTTCTATGATTTGAACCTCACCTGTGAGTCCAGTTTTAGATTCCGATGCCTCACTTCAGGTTTACTGTATACCTTGGACCTTCTTATTGACGATGAAACACAGAAATTGCATCCGAATTTAATACAAAAGGCACAATGCCGACTGAAGTACAAGAGGACTGACACTCTAACTTTCTATCATTTGAACCTCACCTGTGAGTCCAGTTTTTGATTCCGTTGCTTCACTTCAGGTTTACTGCATACCTTTGACCTTCTTATTGACGATGAAACAGAGAAATTGCATACGAATTTAACACAAAAGGCACAATGTCGACTTAAGTACAAGAGGACTGACACTCTAACATTCTATGATATGAACCTCTCCTGTGACTCCAGTTTTAGATTCCGATGCTTCTCTTCTGGTTTACTGTATCCCTTGGACCTTCTTATTGACTTTGAAACACAGAAATTGCAACCGAACTTAATACAAAAGGCACAATGCCGAATTATGTACAAGAGGACTGACACTCTAACTTTCTATTATTTGAACCTCTCCTGTGAGTCCAGTTTTGGATTCCGATGCTTCACTTCAGGTTTACTGTATCCCTTGGACCTTCTTATTGACGATGAAACACAGAAATTGCATCCGAATTTAATACAAAAGGCACAATGCCGGCTTAAGTACAAGAGGACTGACACTCTAACTTCCTGTGATTCGAACCCCTCCTGTGAATCCAGTTTTAGATTCCGATGCCTCGCTTCAAGTTTACTGTATCCCTTGGACCTTCTTATTGACGATGAAACACAGAAATTGCATCCGAATTTAATACAAAAGGCACAATGCCGACTAAAGTACAAGAGGACTGACACTCTAATTTTCTATGATTTGAACCTCACCTGTGAGTCCAGTTTTAGATTCCGATGCTTCACTTCAGGTTTACTGTACCCCTTGGACCTTCTTATTGACGATGAAAAACAGAAATTGCATCTGAATTTAATACAAAAGGCAAATGCCGACTCAAGTACAAGAGGACTGACACTCTAATTTTCTATGATTTGAACCTCACCTGTGAGTCCAGTTTTAGATTCCGATGCTTCACTTCAGGTATACTGTACCCCTTGGACCTTCTTATTGACGATGAAGCACAGAAATTGCATCCGAATTTAATATAAAAGGAACAATGCCGACTTAAGTACAAGAGGACTGACACTCTAACTTTCTATGATATGAACCTCTCCTGTGAGTACAGTTTTACATTCCGATGCTTCACTTCAGGTTTACTGCATCCCTTGGACCTTCTTATTGACGATGAAAGACAGAAATTGCATCCGAATTTAATACATGAGGCACAATGCCGACTTAAGTACAAGAGGACTGACACTCTAAGTTTCTATGATATGATTTGAACCTCTCCTGTGAGTCCAGTTTTAGATTCCGATGCTTCACTTCAGGTTTACTGTATACCTTGGAACTTCTTATTGACGATGAAACACAGAAATTGCATCCGAATTTAATACAAAAGGCACAATGCCAACAGAAGTACAAGAGGACTGACACTCTAGCTTTCTATCATTTGAACCTCACCTGTGAGTCCAGTTTTAGATTCCGATGCTTCACTTCAGGTTTACAGTATACCTTTGACCTTCTTATTGACGATGAAACACAGAAATTGCATCCGAATTTAATACAAAAGGCACAATGCCGACTTACGTAGGACAGACACTCTAACTTTCTATGATTTGAACCACTCCTGTGAGGCCAGTTTTAGATTCCAATGCTTCACTTCAGGTTTACTGTATCCCTTGGACCTTCTTATTGACGATGAAACACAGAAATTGCATCCGAAGTTAATACAAAAGGCACAATGCCGAATTAAGTACAAGAGGACTGACTCTCTAAGTTTCTATGATTTGAACCCCTCCTGTGAGTCCAGTTTTAGATTCCGATGCTTCACTTCAGGTTTACTGTATCCCTTGGTCCTTCTTATTGACGATGAAACACAAAAAATAGCATCCGAATTTAATACAAAAGGCACAATGCCGGCTTAAGTACAAGAGGACTGACACTCTAACTTTCTATGATTCGAACCTCTCCTGTTAATCCAGTTTTAGATCCCGATGCCTAACTTCAAGTTTACTGTATCCCTTGGACCATCTTATTGACGATGAATCACAGAAATTGCATCCGAATTTAATTCAAAATGCACAATGCCGACTTAAGTACAAGAGGACTGACTTTCTAACTTTCTATGATTTGAACCTCTCCTGTGAGTCCAGTTTTAGATTACGATGCTTCACTTCAGGTTTACTGTATCCCTTGGACCTTCTTATTGACGATGAAACACAGAAATTGCATCTGAATTTAATACAATAGGCACAATGCCAACTTAAGTACAAGAGGACTGACACTCTAACTTTCTATGATTTGAACCTCACCTGTGAGTCCAGTTTTAGATTCCGATGCTTCACTTTAGGTTTACTGTATACCTAGGACCTTCTTATTGACGATGAAACACAGAAATTGCATCCGAATTTAATACAAAAGTTACAATGCCGACTTAAGTACAAGAGTACTGACACTCTTACTTTCTATGATTTGAACCTCACCTGTGAGTCCAGTTTTAGATTCCGATGCTTCACTTCAGGTTTACTGTATACCTTGGAAACACAGAAATTGCATCCGAATTTATTACAAAAGGCACAATGCCGACTTAAGTACAAGAGGACTGACACTCTAACTTTCTATGACTTGAACCTCTCCTGTGACTCCAGTTTTCGATTCCGATGCTTCACTTCAGGTTTACTGTATCCCTTGGACCTTCTTATTGACGATGAAACACAGAAATTGCATCCGAATTTAATACAAAAGGCACAATGCCGACTTAAGTACAAGAGTACTGACACTCTAACTTTCTATGATTTGAACATCTCCTGTGAGTCCAGTTTTAGATGCCGAGGCTTCACTTCAGGTTTACTGTATCCCTTGGACCTTCTTATTGACGATGAAACACAGAAATTGCATCCGAATTTAATACAAAAGGCACAATGCCGACTTAAGTACAAGAGGACTGACACTCTAACTTTCTATGATTTGAACCTCTCCTGTGAATCCAGTTTTAGATTCCAATGCTTCACTTTAGGTTTACTGTATCCCTTGGACCTTCTTATTGACGATGAAACACAGAAATTGCATCCGAATTTAATACAAAAGGCACAATGCCGACTTAAGTACAAGAGGACCGACACTCTAACTTTCTATGATTTGAACCTCACCTGTGAGTCCAGTTTTGGATTCCGATGCTTCACTTCAGGTTTACTGTGTCCCTTGGAGCTTCTTATTGACGATGAAACACAGAAATTGCATCCCAAATTAATACAAAAGGCACAATGCCGACTTACGTAGAAGATGACAGACACTCTAACTTTCTATGATTTGAACCACTCCTGTGAGGCCAGTTTTAGATTCCAATGCTTCACTTCAGGTTTACTGTATCCCTTGGACCTTCTTATTGACGATGAAACACAGAAATTGCATCCGAAGTTAATACAAAAGGCACAATGCCGAATTAAGTACAAGAGGACTGACACTCTAAGTTTCTATGTTTTGAACCTCGCCTGTGAGTCCAGTTTTAGATTCCGATGCTTCACTTCAGGTTTACTGTATCCCTTGGACCTTCTTATTGACGATGAAACACAAAAAATTGCATCCGAATTTAATACAAAAGGCACAATGCCGGCTTAAGTACAAGAGGACTGACACTCTAGCTTTCTATGATTCGAACCTCTCCTGTTAATCCAGTTTTAGATTCCGATGCCTCACTTCAAGTTTACTGTATCCCTTGGACCATCTTATTGACGATGAAACACAGAAATTGCATCCGAATTTAATACAAAAGGCACAATGCTGACTTAAGTACAAGAGGACTGACACTCTAACTTTCTATGATTTGAACCTCTCCTGTGAGTCCAGTTTTAGAATCCGATGCTTCACTTCAGGTTTACTGTATCCCTTGGACCTTCTTATTGACGATGAAACACAGAAATTGCATCCGAATTTAATACAATAGGCACAATGCCAACTTAAGTACAAGAGGACTGACACTCTAACTTTCTATGATTTGAACCTCATTTGTGAGTCCAGTTTTAGATTCCGATGCTTCACTTCAGGTTTACTGTATACCTAGGACCTTCTTATTGACGATGAAACACAGAAATTGCATCCGAATTTAATACAAAAGTTACAATGCCGACTTAAGTACAAGAGTACTGACACTCTTACTTTCTATGATTTGAACCTCACCTGTGAGTCCAGTTTTAGTTTCCGATGCTTCACTTCAGGTTTACTGTATACCTTGGACCTTCTTATTGACGATGAAACACAGAAATTGCATCCGAATTTATTACAAAATGCACAATGCCGACTTAAGTACAAGAGGACTGACACTCTAACATTCTATGACTTGAACCTCTCCTGTGACTCCAGTTTTCGATTCCGATGCTTCACTTCAGGTTTACTGTATCCCTTGGACCTTCTTATTGACGATGAAACACAGAAATTGCGTCCGAATTTAATACAATAGGCACAATGCCGACTTAAGTACAAGAGGACTCACACTCTAACTTTCTATGATTTGAACCTCACCTGTGAGTCCAGTTTTAGATTCCGATGCTTCTCTTCAGGTTTACTGTATCCCTTGGACCTTCTTATTGACGATGAAGCACAGAAATTGCATCCGAATTTAATACAAAAGGAACAATGCCGACTTAAGTACGAGAGGACTGACACTCTAACTTTCTACGATTTGAAATTCACCTGTGAGTCCAGTTTTAGATTCCGATGCATCACTTCAGGTTTACTGTACCCCTTGGACCTTCCTATTGACGATAAAACACAGAAATTGCATCTGAATTTAATACAAAAGGCACAATGCCGACTAAAGTACAAGAGGACTGACACTCTACCTTTCTATGATTTGAACCTCACCTGTGAGTCCAGTTTTGGATTCCGATGCTTCACTTCAGGTTTACTGTGTCCCTTGGAGGTTCTTATTGACGATGAAACACAGAAATTGCATCCGAAATTAATACAAAAGGCACAATGCCGACTTACGTAGAAGAGGACAGACACTCTAACTTTCTATGATTTGAACCACTCCTGTGAGGCCAGTTTTAGATTCCAATGCTTCACTTCAGGTTTACTGTATCCCTTGGACCTTCTTATTGACGATGAAACACAGAAATTGCATCCGAAGTTAATACCAAAGGCACAATGCCGAATTAAGTACAAGTGGACTGACACTCTAAGTTTCTATGATTTGAACCTCTCCTGTGAGTCCAGTTTTAGATTCCGATGCTTCACTTCAGGTTTGCTGTATCCCTTGGTCCTTCTTATTGACGATGAAACACAAAAAATTGCATCCGAATTTAATACAAAAGGCACAATGCCGGCTTAAGTACAAGAGGACTGACACTCTAACTTTCTATGATTCGAACCTCTCCTGTTAATCCAGTTTTAGATTCCGATGCCTAACTTCAAGTTTACTGTATCCCTTGGACCATCTTATTGACGATGAATCACAGAAATTCCATCCGAATTTAATACAAAAGGCCCAATGCCGACTTAAGTACAAGAGGACTGACTTTCTAACTTTCTATGATTTGAACCTCTCCTGTGAGTCCAGTTTTAGATTCCGATGCTTCACTTCAGGTTTACTGTATCCCTTGGACCTTCTTATTGACGATGAAACACAGAAATTGCATCTGAATTTAATACAATAGGCACAATGCCAACTTAAGTACAAGAGGACTGACACTCTAACTTTCTATGATTTGAACCTCACCTGTGAGTCCAGTTTTAGATTCCGATGCTTCACTTCAGGATTACTGTATACCTAGGACCTTCTTATTGACGATGAAACACAGAAATTGCATCCGAATTTAATACAAAAGTTACAATGCCGACTTAAGTACAAGCGTACTGACACTCTTACTTTCTATGATTTGAACCTCACCATTGAGTCCAGTTTTAGATTCCGATGCTTCACTTCAGGTTTACTGTATACCTTGGACCTTCTTATTGACGATGAAACACAGAAATTGCATCCGAATTTATTACAAAAGGCACAATGCCGACTTAAGTACAAGAGGACTGACACTCTAACTTTCTATGACTTGAACCTCTCCTGTGACTCCAGTTTTCGATTCCGATGCTTCACTTCAGGTTTACTGTATCCCTTGGACCTTCTTATTGACGATGAAACACAGAAATTGCATCCGAATTTAATACAATAGGCACAATGCCGACTTAAGTACAAGAGGACTGACACTCTAACTTTCTATGATTTGAACCTCACCTGTGAGTCCAGTTTTAGATTCCGATGCTTCTCTTCAGGTTTACTGTATCCCTTGGACCTTCTTATTGACGATGAAGCACAGAAATTGCATCCGAATTTAATACAAAAGGAACAATGCCGACTTAAGTACAAGAGGACTGACACTCTAACTTTCTATGATTTGAACCTCACCTGTGAGTCCAGTTTTAGATTCCGATGCTTCACTTCAGGTTTTCTGTACCCCTTGGACCTTCTTATTGACGATGAAACACAGAAATTGCATCTGAATTTAATACAAAAGGCACAATGCCGACTAAAGTACAAGAGGAGTGACACTCTAATTTTCTATGATTTGAACCTCACCTGTGAGTCCAGTTTTAGACTCCGATGCTTCACTTCAGGTATACTGTACCATTTGGACCTTCTTATTGACGATGAAGCTCAGAAATTGCATCCGAATTTAATACAAAAGGAACAATGCCGACTTAAGTACAAGAGGACTGACACTCTAACTTTCTATGATATGAACCTCTCCTGTGAGTACAGTTTTAAATTCCGATGCTTCACTTCAGGTTTACTGCATCCCTTGGACCTTCTTATTGACGATAAAACACAGAAATTGCATCCGAATTTAATACATGATCCACAATGCCGACTTAAGTACAAGAGGACTGACACTCTAAGTTTCTATGATTTGAACCTCACCTGTGAGTCCAGTTTTAGATTCCGATGCTTCACTTCAGGTATACTGTACCCATTGGACCTTCTTATTGACGATGAAGCTCAGAAATTGCATCCGAATTTAATACAAAAGGAACAATGCCGACTTAAGTACAAGAGGACTGACACTCTAACTTTCTATGATTTGAACCTCACCTGTAAGTCCAGTTTTAGATTCCGATGCTTCACTTCAGGTTTACTGTATACCTAGGACCTTCTTATTGACGATGAAACACAGAAATTGCATCCGAATTTAATACAAAAGTTACAATGCCGACTTAAGTACAAGAGTACTGCCACTCTTACTTTCTATGATTTGAACCTCACCTGTGAGTCCAGTTTTAGATTCCGATGCTTCACTTCAGGTTTACTGTATACCTTGGACCTTCTTATTGACGATGAAACACAGAAATTGCATCCGAGTTTATTACAAAAGGCACAATGCCGACTTAAGTACAAGAGGACTGACACTCTAACTTTCTATAACTTGAACCTCTCCTGTGACTCCAGTTTTCGATTCCGATGCTTCACTTCAGGTTTACTGTATCCCTTGGACCTTCTTATTGACGATGAAACACAGAAATTGCATCCGAATTTAATACAATAGGCACAATGCCGACTTAAGTACAAGAGGACTGACACTCTAACTTTCTATGATTTGAACCTCACCTGTGAGTCCAGTTTTAGATTCCGATGCTTCTCTTCAGCTTTACTGTATCCCTTGGACCTTCTTATTGACGATGAAGCACAGAAATTGCATCCGAATTTAATACAAAAGGAACAATGCCGACTTAAGTACAAGAGGACTGACACTCTAACTTTCTATGATTTGAACCTAACCTGTGAGTCCAGTTTTAGATTCCGATGCTTCACTTCAGGTTTACTGTACCTCTTGGACCTTCTTATTGACGATGAAACACAGAAATTGCATCTGAATTTAATACAAAAGGCACAATGCCGACTAAAGTACAAGAGGACTGACACTCTAATTTTCTATGATTTGAACCTCACCTGTGAGTCCAGTTTTAGATTCCGATGCTTCACTTCAGGTATACTGTACCCCTTGGACCTTCTTATTGACGATGAAGCTCAGAAATTGCATCCGAATTTAATACAAAAGGAACAATGCCGACTTAAGTACAAGAGGACTGACACTCTAACTTTCTACGATATGAACCTCTCCTGTGAGTACAGTTTTACATTCCGATGCTTCACTTCAGGTTTACTGCATCCCTTGGACCTTCTTATTGACGATGAAACACAGAAATTGCATCCGAATTTAATACATGAGGCACAATGCCGACTTAAGTACAAGAGGACTGACACTCTAAGTTTCTATGATTTGAACCTCTCCTGTGAGTCCAGTTTTAGATTCCGATGCTTCACTTCAGGTTTACTGTATACCTTGGACCTCCTTATTGACGATGAAACACAGAAATTGCATCCGAATTTAATACAAAAGGCACAATGGCGACTTAAGTACAAGAGGACTGACACTCTAACATTCTATGATTTGAACCTCACCTGTGAGTCCAGTTTTAGATTCCGTTGCTTCACTTCAGGTTTACTGTATACCTTGGACCTTCTTATTGACGATGAAACACAGAAATTGCATCCGAATTTAATACAAAAGGCACAATGCCGACTTAAGTACAAGAGGACTGACACTCTTACTTTCTATGATATGAACCTCTCCTGCGAGTACAGTTTTAGATTCCGATGCTTCACTTCAGGTTTACTGCATCCCTTGGACCTTCTTATTGACCATGAAACACAGAAATTGCATCCGAATTTAATACAACATTCACAATGCCGACTTAAGTACAAGAGGACTGACACTCTAACTTTCTATGATTTGAACCAGTCCTGTGAGTCCAGTTATAGATTCCGATGCTTCACTTCAGGTTTACTGTATCCCTTGGACCTTCTTATTGACGATGAAACACGGAAATTGCATCCGAATTTAATACAAGAAGCACTATGCCGACTTAAGTACAAGAGGACTGACACTCTAACTTCCTATGATTCGAACCCCTCCTGTGAATCCAGTTTTAGATTCCGATGCCTCACTTCAAGTTTACTGTATGCCTTGGACCTTCTTATTGACGATGAAACACAGAAATTGCATCCGAATTTAATACAAAAGGCACAATGCCGACTAAAGTGCAAGAGGACTGACACTCTAACTTTCTATGATTTGAACCTCACCTGTGAGTCCAGTTTTAGATTCCGATGCTTCACTTCAGGTTAACTGTACCCCTTGGACCTTCTTATTGACGATGAAACACAGAAATTGCATCCGAATTTAATACAAAAGGCACAACGCCGACTAAAGTACAAGAGGACTGACACTCTAATTTTCTATGATTTGAACCTCACCTGTGAGTCCAGTTTTAGATTCCGATGCTTCACTTCAGGTTAACTGTACCCCTTGGACCTTCTTATTGACGATGAAGCACAGAAATTGCATCCGATTTTAATACAAAAGGAACAATGCCGACTTAAGTACAAGAGGACTGACACTCAAACTTTCTATGATTTGAAGCTCACCTGTGAGTCCAGTTTTAGATTCCGATGCTTCACTTCAGGTTTACTGTATACCTTGGACCTTCTTATTGACGATGCAACACAGAAATTGCAACTGAATTTAATACAAAAGGCACAATGCCGACTTAAGTACAAGAGGACTGACACTCTAACTTTCTATGATTTGAACATCTCCTGTGAGTCCAGTTTTAGATGCCGAGGCTTCACTTCAGGTTTACTGTATCCCTTGGACCTTCTTATTGACGATGAAACACAGAAATTGCATCCGAATTTAATACAAAAGGCACAATGCCGACTTAAGTACAAGAGGACTGACACTCTAACTTTCTATGATTTGAACCTCTCCTGTGAGTCCAGTTTTAGATTCCAATGCTTCACTTTAGGTTTACTGTATCCCTTGGACCTTCTTATTGACGATGAAACACAGAAATTGCATCCGAATTTAATACAAAAGGCACAATGCCGACTTAAGTACAAGAGGACCGACACTCTAACTTTCTATGATTTGAACCTCACCTGTGAGTCCAGTTTAGGATTCCGATGCTTCACTTCAGGTTTACTGTGTCCCTTGGAGCTTCTTATTGACGATGAAACTTAGAAATTGCATCCCAAATTAATACAAAAGGCACAACGCCGACTTACGTAGAAGATGACAGACACTCTAACTTTCTATGAATTGAACCTCACCTGTGAGTCCAGTTTTAGATTCCGATGCTTCTCTTCAGGTTTACTGTATCCCTTGGACCTTCTTATTGACGATGAAGCACAGAAATTGCATCCGAATTTAATACAAAAGGAACAATGCCGACTTAAGTACGAGAGGACTGACACTCTAACTTTCTATGATTTGAACCTCACCTGTGAGTCCAGTTTTAGTTTCCGATGCTTCACTTCAGGTTTACTGTATACCTTGGACCTTCTTATTGACGATGAAACACAGAAATTGCATCCGAATTTAATACAATAGGCACAATGCCGACTTAAGTACAAGAGGACTGACACTCTAACTTTCTATGAATTGAACCTCACCTGTGAGTCCAGTTTTAGATTCCGATGCTTCTCTTCAGGTTTACTGTATCCCTTGGACCTTCTTATTGACGATGAAGCACAGAAATTGCATCCGAATTTAATACAAAAGGAACAATGCCGACTTAAGTACGAGAGGACTGACACTCTAACTTTCTATGATTTGAACCTCACCTGTGAGTCCAGTTTTAGATTCCGATGCATCACTTCAGGTTTACTGTACCCCTTGGACCTTCCTATAGACGATAAAACACAGAAATTGCATCTGAATTTAATACAAAAGGCACAATGCCGACTAAAGTACAAGAGGACTGACACTCTACCTTTCTATGATTTGAACCTCACCTGTGAGTCCAGTTTTGGATTCCGATGCTTCACTTCAGGTTTACTGTGTCCCTTGGTGGTTCTTATTGACGATGAAACACAGAAATTGCATCCGAAATTAATACAAAAGGCACAATGCCGACTTACGTAGAAGAGGACAGACACTCTAACTTTCTATGATTTGAACCACTCCTGTGAGGCCAGTTTTAGATTCCAATGCTTCACTTCAGGTTTACTGTATCCCTTGGACCTTCTTATTGACGATGAAACACAGAAATTGCATCCGAAGTTAATACCAAAGGCACAATGCCGAATTAAGTACAAGTGGACTGACACTCTAAGTTTCTATGATTTGAACCTCTCCTGTGAGTCGAGTTTTAGATTCCGATGCTTCACTTCAGGTTTGCTGTATCCCTTGGTCCTTCTTATTGACGATGAAACACAAAAAATTGCATCCGAATTTAATACAAAAGGCACAATGCCGGCTTAAGTACAAGAGGACTGACACTCTAACTTTCTGTGATTCGAACCTCTCCTGTTAATCCAGTTTTAGATTCCGATGCCTAACTTCAAGTTTACTGTATCCCTTGGACCATCTTATTGACGATGAATCACAGAAATTCCATCCGAATTTAATACAAAAGGCACAATGCCGACTTAAGTACAAGAGGACTGACTTTATAACTTTCTATGATTTGAACCTCTCCTGTGAGTCCAGTTTTAGATTCCGATGCTTCACTTCAGGTTTACTCTATCCCTTGGACCTTCTTATTGACGATGAAACACAGAAATTGCATCTGAATTTAATACAATAGGCACAATGCCAACTTAAGTACAAGAGGACTGACACTCTAACTTTCTATGATTTGAACCTCACCTGTGAGTCCAGTTTTAGATTCCGATGCTTCACTTCAGGTTTACTGTATACCTAGGACCTTCTTATTGACGATGAAACACAGAAATTGCATCCGAATTTAATACAAAAGTTACAATGCCGACTTAAGTACAAGCGTACTGACTCTCTTACTTTCTATGATTTGAACCTCACCATTGAGTCCAGTTTTAGATTCCGATGCTTCACTTCAGGTTTACTGTATACCTTGGACCTTCTTATTGACGATGAAACACAGAAATTGCATCCGAATTTATTACAAAAGGCACAATGCCGACTTAAGTACAAGAGGACTGACACTCTAACTATCTATGACTTGAACCTCTCCTGTGACTCCAGTTTTCGATTCCGATGCTTCACTTCAGGTTTACTGTATCCCTTGGACCTTCTTATTGACGATGAAACACAGAAATTGCATCCGAATTTAATACAATAGGCACAATGCCGACTTAAGTACAAGAGGACTGACACTCTAACTTTCTATGATTTGAACCTCACCTGTGAGTCCAGTTTTAGATTCCGATGCTTCTCTTCAGGTTTACTGTATCCATTGGACCTTCTTATTGACGATGAAGCACAGAAATTGCATCCGAATTTAATACAAAAGGAACAATGCCGACTTAAGTACAAGAGGACTGACACTCTAACTTTCTATGATTTGAACCTCACCTGTGAGTCCAGTTTTAGATTCCGATGCTTCACTTCAGGTTTACTGTACCCCTTGGACCTTCTTATTGACGATGAAACACAGAAATTGCATCTGAATTTAATACAAAAGGCACAATGCCGACTAAAGTACAAGAGGACTGACACTCTAATTTTCTATGATTTGAACCTCACCTGTGAGTCCAGTTTTAGACTCCGATGCTTCACTTCAGGTATACTGTACCATTTGGACCTTCTTATTGACGATGAAGCTCAGAAATTGCATCCGAATTTAATACAAAAGGAACAATGCCGACTTAAGTACAAGAGGACTGACACTCTAACTTTCTATGATATGAACCTCTCCTGTGAGTACAGTTTTACATTCCGATGCTTCACTTCAGGTTTACTGCATCCCTTGGACCTTCTTATTGACGATAAAACACAGAAATTGCATCCGAATTTAATACATGAGGCACAATGCCGACTTAAGTACAAGAGGACTGACACTCTAAGTTTCTATGATTTGAACCTCACCTGTGAGTCCAGTTTTAGATTCCGATGCTTCACTTCAGGTATACTGTATCCCTTGGACCTTCTTATTGACGATGAAGCTCAGAAATTGCATCCGAATTTAATACAAAAGGAACAATGCCAACTTAAGTACAAGAGGACTGACACTCTAACTTTCTATGATTTGAACCTCATTTGTGAGTCCAGTTTTAGATTCCGATGCTTCACTTCAGGTTTACTGTATACCTAGGACCTTCTTATTGACGATGAAACACAGAAATTGCATCCGAATTTAATACAAAAGTTACAATGCCGACTTAAGTACAAGAGTACTGACACTCTTACTTTCTATGATTTGAACCTCACCTGTGAGTCCAGTTTTAGTTTCCGATGCTTCACTTCAGGTTTACTGTATACCTTGGACCTTCTTATTGACGATGAAACACAGAAATTGCATCCGAATTTATTACAAAATGCACAATGCCGCCTTAAGTACAAGAGGACTGACACTCTAACTTTCTATGACTTGAACCTCTCCTGTGACTCCAGTTTTCGATTCCGATGCTTCACTTCAGGTTTACTGTATCCCTTGGACCTTCTTATTGACGATGAAACACAGAAATTGCATCCGAATTTAATACAATAGGCACAATGCCGACTTAAGTACAAGAGGACTGACACTCTAACTTTCTATGATTTGAACCTCACCTGTGAGTCCAGTTTTAGATTCCGATGCTTCTCTTCAGGTTTACTGTATCCCTTGGACCTTCTTATTGACGATGAAGCACAGAAATTGCATCCGAATTTAATACAAAAGGAACAATGCCGACTTAAGTACGAGAGGACTGACACTCTAACTTTCTATGATTTGAACCTCACCTGTGAGTCCAGTTTTAGATTCCGATGCATCACTTCAGGTTTACTGTACCCCTTGGACCTTCCTATAGACGATAAAACACAGAAATTGCATCTGAATTTAATACAAAAGGCACAATGCCGACTAATGTACAAGAGGACTGACACTCTACCTTTCTATGATTTGAACCTCACCTGTGAGTCCAGTTTTGGATTCCGATGCTTCACTTCAGGTTTACTGTGTCCCTTGGAGGTTCTTATTGACGATGAAACACAGAAATTGCATCCGAAATTAATACAAAAGGCACAATGCCGACTTACGTAGAAGAGGACAGACACTCTAACTTTCTATGATTTGAACCACTCCTGTGAGGCCAGTTTTAGATTCCAATGCTTCACTTCAGGTTTACTGTATCCCTTGGACCTTCTTATTGACGATGAAACACAGAAATTGCATCCGAAGTTTATACCAAAGGCACAATGCCGAATTAAGTACAAGTGGACTGACACTCTAAGTTTCTATGATTTGAACCTCTCCTGTGAGTCGAGTTTTAGATTCCGATGCTTCACTTCAGGTTTGCTGTATCCCTTGGTCCTTCTTATTGACGATGAAACACAAAAAATTGCATCCGAATTTAATACAAAAGGCACAATGCCGGCTTAAGTACAAGAGGACTGACACTCTAACTTTCTATGATTCGAACCTCTCCTGTTAATCCAGTTTTAGATTCCGATGCCTAACTTCAAGTTTACTGTATCCCTTGGACCATCTTATTGACGATGAATCACAGAAATTCCATCCGAATTTAATACAAAAGGCACAATGCCGACTTAAGTACAAGAGGACTGACTTTCTAACTTTCTATGATTTGAACCTCTCCTGTGAGTCCAGTTTTAGATTCCGATGCTTCACTTCAGGTTTACTGTATCCCTTGGACCTTCTTATTGACGATGAAACACAGAAATTGCATCTGAATTTAATACAACAGGCACAATGCCAACTTAAGTACAAGAGGACTGACACTCTAACTTTCTATGATTTGAACCTCACCTGTGAGTCCAGTTTTAGATTCCGATGCTTCACTTCAGGTTTACTGTATACCTAGGACCTTCTTATTGACGATGAAACACAGAAATTGCATCCGAATTTAATACAAAAGTTACAATGCCGACTTAAGTACAAGCGTACTGACACTCTTACCTTCTATGATTTGAACCTCACCATTGAGTCCAGTTTTAGATTCCGATGCTTCACTTCAGGTTTACTGTATACCTTGGACCTTCTTATTGACGATGAAACACAGAAATTGCATCCGAATTTATTACAAAAGGCACAATGCCGACTTAAGTACAAGAGGACTGACACTCTAACTTTCTATGACTTGAACCTCTCCTGTGACTCCAGTTTTCGATTCCGATGCTTCACTTCAGGTTTACTGTATCCCTTGGACCTTCTTATTGACGATGAAACACAGAAATTGCATCCGAATTTAATACAATAGGCACAATGCCGACTTAAGTACAAGAGGACTGACACTCTAACTTTCTATGATTTGAACCTCACCTGTGAGTCCAGTTTTAGATTCCGATGCTTCTCTTCAGGTTTACTGTATCCATTGGACCTTCTTATTGACGATGAAGCACAGAAATTGCATCCGAATTTAATACTAAAGGGACAATGCCGACTTAAGTACAAGAGGACTGACACTCTAACTTTCTATGATTTGAACCTCACCTGTGAGTCCAGTTTTAGATTCCGATGCTTCACTTCAGGTTTACTGTACCCCTTGGACCTTCTTATTGACGATGAAACACAGAAATTGCATCTGAATTTAATACAAAAGGCACATTGCCGACTAAAGTACAAGAGGACTGACACTCTAATTTTCTATGATTTGAACCTCACCTGTGAGTCCAGTTTTAGACTCCGATGCTTCACTTCAGGTATACTGTACCATTTGGACCTTCTTATTGACGATGAAGCACAGAAATTGCATCCGAATTTAATACAAAAGGAACAATGCCGACTTAAGTACAAGAGGACTGACACTCTAACTTTCTATGATATGAACCTCTCCTGTGAGTACAGTTTTACATTCCGATGCTTCACTTCAGGTTTACTGCATCCCTTGGACCTTCTTATTGACGATAAAACACAGAAATTGCATCCGAATTTAATACATGAGGCACAATGCCGACTTAAGTACAAGAGGACTGACACTCTAAGTTTCTATGATTTGAACCTCACCTGTGAGTCCAGTTTTAGATTCCGATGCTTCACTTCAGGTATACTGTATCCCTTGGACCTTCTTATTGACGATGAAGCTCAGAAATTGCATCCGAATTTAATACAAAAGGAACAATGCCAACTTAAGTACAAGAGGACTGACACTCTAACTTTCTATGATTTGAACCTAATTTGTGAGTCCAGTTTTAGATTCCGATGCTTCACTTCAGGTTTACTGTATACCTAGGACCTTCTTATTGACGATGAAACACAGAAATTGCATCCGAATTTAATACAAAAGTTACAATGCCGACTTAAGTACAAGAGTACTGACACTCTTACTTTCTATGATTTGAACCTCACCTGCGAGTCCAGTTTTAGTTTCCGATGCTTCACTTCAGGTTTACTGTATACCTTGGACCTTCTTATTGACGATGAAACACAGAAATTGCATCCGAATTTATTACAAAATGCACAATGCCGCCTTAAGTACAAGAGGACTGACACTCTAACTTTCTATGACTTGAACCTCTCCTGTGACTCCAGTTTTCGATTCCGATGCTTCACTTCAGGTTTACTGTATCCCTTGGACCTTCTTATTGACGATGAAACACAGAAATTGCATCCGAATTTAATACAATAGGCACAATGCCGACTTAAGTACAAGAGGACTGACACTCTAACTTTCTATGATTTGAACCTCACCTGTGAGTCCAGTTTTAGATTCCGATGCTTCTCTTCAGATTTACTGTATCCCTTGGACCTTCTTATTGACGATGAAGCACAGAAATTGCATCCGAATTTAATACAAAAGGAACTATGCCGACTTAAGTACGAGAGGACTGACAATCTAACCTTCTATGATTTGAACCTCTCCTGTGAGTCGAGTTTTAGTTTCCGATGCTTCACTTCAGGTTTGCTGTATCCCTTGGTCCTTCTTATTGACGATGAAACACAAAAAATTGCATCCGAATTTAATACAAAAGGCACAATGCCGGCTTAAGTACAAGAGGACTGACACTCTAACTTTCTATGATTCGAACCTCTCCTGTTAATCCAGTTTTAGATTCCGATGCCTAACTTCAAGTTTACTGTATCCCTTGGACCATCTTATTGACGATGAATCACAGAAATTCCATCCGAATTTAATACAAAAGGCACAATGCCGACTTAAGTACAAGAGGACTGACTTTCTAACTTTCTATGATTTGAACCTCTCCTGTGAGTCCAGTTTTAGATTCCGATGCTTCACTTCAGGTTTACTGTATCCCTTGGACCTTCTTATTGACGATGAAACACAGAAATTGCATCTGAATTTAATACAATAGGCACAATGCCAACTTAAGTACAAGAGGACTGACACTCTAACTTTCTATGATTTGAACCTCACCTGTGAGTCCAGTTTTAGATTCCGATGCTTCACTTCAGGTTTACTGTATACCTAGGACCTTCTTATTGACGATGAAACACAGAAATTGCATCCGAATTTAATACAAAAGTTACAATGCCGACTTAAGTACAAGCGTACTGACACTCTTACTTTCTATGATTTGAACCTCACCATTGAGTCCAGTTTTAGATTCCGATGCTTCACTTCAGGTTTACTGTATACCTTGGACCTTCTTATTGACGATGAAACACAGAAATTGCATCCGAATTTATTACAAAAGGCACAATGCCGACTTAAGTACAAGAGGACTGACACTCTAACTTTCTATGACTTGAACCTCTCCTGTGACTCCAGTTTTCGATTCCGATGCTTCACTTCAGGTTTACTGTATCCCTTGGACCTTCTTATTGACGATGAAACACAGAAATTGCATCCGAATTTAATACAATAGGCACAATGCCGACTTAAGTACAAGAGGACTGACACTCTAACTTTCTATGATTTGAACCTCACCTGTGAGTCCAGTTTTAGATTCCGATGCTTCTCTTCAGGTTTACTGTATCCCTTGGACCTTCTTATTGACGATGAAGCACAGAAATTGCATCCGAATTTAATACAAAAGGAACAATGCCGACTTAAGTACAAGAGGACTGACACTCTAACTTTCTATGATTTGAACCTCACCTGTGAGTCCAGTTTTAGATTCCGATGCTTCACTTCAGGTTTACTGTACCCCTTGGACCTTCTTATTGACGATGAAACACAGAAATTGCATCTGAAATTAATACAAAAGGCACAATGCCGACTAAAGTACAAGAGGACTGACACTCTAATTTTCTATGATTTGAACCTCACCTGTGAGTCCAGTTTTAGACTCCGATGCTTCACTTCAGGTATACTGTACCATTTGGACCTTCTTATTGACGATGAAGCTCAGAAATTGCATCCGAATTTAATACAAAAGGAACAATGCCGACTTAAGTACAAGAGGACTGACACTCTAACTTTCTATGATATGAACCTCTCCTGTGAGTACAGTTTTACATTCCGATGCTTCACTTCAGGTTTACTGAATCCCTTGGACCTTCTTATTGACGATAAAACACAGAAATTGCATCCGAATTTAATACATGAGGCACAATGCCGACTTAAGTACAAGAGGACTGACACTCTAAGTTTCTATGATTTGAACCTCACCTGTGAGTCCAGTTTTAGATTCCGATGCTTCACTTCAGGTATACTGTACCCCTTGGACCTTCTTATTGACGATGAAGCTCAGAAATTGCATCCGAATTTAATACAAAAGGAACAATGCCGACTTAAGTACAAGAGGACTGACACTCTAACTTTCTATGATTTGAACCTCACCTGTAAGTCCAGTTTTAGATTCCGATGCTTCACTTCAGGTTTACTGTATACCTAGGACCTTCTTATTGACGATGAAACACAGAAATTGCATCCGAATTTAATACAAAAGTTACAATGCCGACTTAAGTACAAGAGTACTGACACTCTTACTTTCTATGATTTGAACCTCACCTGTGAGTCCAGTTTTAGATTCCGATGCTTCACTTCAGGTTTACTGTATACCTTGGACCTTCTTATTGACGATGAAACACAGAAATTGCATCCGAATTTATTACAAAAGGCACAATGCCGACTTAAGTACAAGAGGACTGACACTCTAACTTTCTATAACTTGAACCTCTCCTGTGACTCCAGTTTTCGATTCCGATGCTTCACTTCAGGTTTACTGTATCCCTTGGACCTTCGTATTGACGATGAAACACAGAAATTGCATCCGAATTTAATACAATAGGCACAATGCCGACTTAAGTACAAGAGGACTGACACTCTAACTTTCTATGATTTGAACCTCACCTGTGAGTCCAGTTTTAGATTCCGATGCTTCTCTTCAGCTTTACTGTATCCCTTGGACCTTCTTATTGACGATGAAGCACAGAAATTGCATCCGAATTTAATACAAAAGGAACAATGCCGACTTAAGTACAAGAGGACTGACACTCTAACTTTCTATGATTTGAACCTCACCTGTGAGTCCAGTTTTAGATTCCGATGCTTCACTTCAGGTTTACTGTACCCCTTGGACCTACTTATTGACGATGAAACACAGAAATTGCATCTGAATTTAATACAAAAGGCACAATGCCGACTAAAGTACAAGAGGACTGACACTCTAATTTTCTATGATTTGAACCTCACCTGTGAGTCCAGTTTTAGATTCCGATGCTTCACTTCAGGTATACTGTACCCCTTGGACCTTCTTATTGACGATGAAGCTCAGAAATTGCATCCGAATTTAATACAAAAGGAACAATGCCGACTTAAGTACAAGAGGACTGACACTCTAACTTTCTAAGATATGAACCTCTCCTGTGAGTACAGTTTTACATTCCGATGCTTCACTTCAGGTTTACTGCATCCCTTGGACCTCCTTATTGACGATGAAACACAGAAATTGCATCCGAATTTAATACATGAGGCACAATGCCGACTAAAGTACAAGAGGAGTGACACTCTAAGTTTCTATGATTTGAACCTCTCCTGTGAGTCCAGTTTTAGATTCCGATGCTTCACTTCAGGTTTACTGTATACCTTGGACCTCCTTATTGACGATGAAACACAGAAATTGCATCCGAATTTAATACAAAAGGCACAATGGCGACTTAAGTACAAGAGGACTGACACTCTAACATTCTATGATTTGAACCTCACCTGTGAGTCCAGTTTTAGATTCCGTTGCTTCACTTCAGGTTTACTGTATACCTTGGACCTTCTTATTGACGATGAAACACAGAAATTGCATCCGAATTTAATACAAAAGGCACAATGCCGACTTAAGTACAAGAGGACTGACACTCTTACTTTCTATGATATGAACCTCTCCTGCGAGTACAGTTTTAGATTCCGATGCTTCACTTCAGGTTTACTGCATCCCTTGGACCTTCTTATTGACCATGAAACACAGAAATTGCATCCGAATTTAATACAACTGGCACAATGCCGACTTAAGTACAAGAGGACTGACATTCTAACTTTCTATGATTTGAACAAGTCCTGTGAGTCCAGTTATAGATTCCGATGCTTCACTTCAGGTTTACTGTATCCCTTGGACCTTCTTATTGACGATGAAACACGGAAATTGCATCCGAATTTAATACAAGAAGCACTATGCCGACTTAAGTACAAGAGGACTGACACTCTAACTTCCTATGATTCGAACCCCTCCTGTGAATCCAGTTTTAGATTCCGATGCCTCACTTCAAGTTTACTGTATGCCTTGGACCTTCTTATTGACGATGAAACACAGAAATTGCATCCGAATTTAATACAAAAGGCACAATGCCGACTTAAGCACAAGAGGACTGACACTCTAATTTTCTATGATTTGAACCTCACCTGTGAGTCCAGTTTTAGATTCCGATGCTTCACTTCAGGTTAACTGTACCCCTTGGACCTTCTTATTGACGATGAAACACAGAAATTGCATCCGAATTTAATACAAAAGGCACAACGCCGACTAAAGTACAAGAGGACTGACACTCTAATTTTCTATGATTTGAACCTCACCTGTGAGTCCAGTTTTAGATTCCGATGCTTCACTTCAGGTTAACTGTACCCCTTGGACCTTCTTATTGACGATGAAGCACAGAAATTGCATCCGATTTTAATACAAAAGGAACAATGCCGACTTAAGTACAAGAGGACTGACACTCAAACTTTCTATGATTTGAAGCTCACCTGTGAGTCCAGTTTTAGATTCCGATGCTTCACTTCAGGTTTACTGTATACCTTGGACCTTCTTATTGACGATGCAACACAGAAATTGCAACTGAATTTAATACAAAAGGCACAATGCCGACTTAAGTACAAGAGGACTGACACTCTAACTTTCTATGATATGAACCTCTCCTGTGACTACAGTTTTAGATTCCGATGCTTCACTTCAGGTTAACTGTATCCCTTGGACCTTCTTATTGACGCTGAAACACAGAAATTGCATCCGAATTTAATACAAAAGGCACAATGGCGACTTAAGTACAAGAGGACTGACACCCTAACATTCTATGATTTGAACCTCACCTGTGAGTCCAGTTTTAGATTCCGTTGCTTCACTTCAGGTTTTCTGTATACCTTGGACCTTCTTATTGACGATGAAACACAGAAATTGCATCCGAATTTAATACAAAAGGCACAATGCCGACTTAAGTACAAGAGGACTGACACTCTTACTTTCTATGATATGAACCTCTCCTGCGAGTACAGTTTTAGATTCCGATGCTTCACTTCAGGTTTACTGTATACCTTGGACCTTCTTATTGACGATGAAACACAGAAATTGCATCCGAATTTAATACAAAAGGCACAATGCCGACTTAAGTACAAGAGGACTGACACTCTTACTTTCTATGATATGAACCTCTCCTGCGAGTACAGTTTTAGATTCCGATGCTTCACTTCAGGTTTACTGCATCCCTTGGACCTTCTTATTGACCATGAAACACAGAAATTGCATCCGAATTTAATACAACAGGCACAATGCCGACTTAAGTACAAGAGGACTGACATTCTAACTTTCTATGATTTGAACCAGTCCTGTGAGTCCAGTTATAGATTCCGATGCTTCACTTCAGGTTTACTGTATCCCTTGGACCTTCTTATTGACGATGAAACACGGAAATTGCATCCGAATTTAATACAAGAAGCACTATGCCGACTTAAGTACAAGAGGACTGACACTCTCACTTCCTATGATTCGAACCCCTCCTGTGAATCCAGTTTTAGATTCCGATGCCTCACTTCAAGTTTACTGTATGCCTTGGACCTTCTTATTGACGATGAAACACAGAAATTGCATCCGAATTTAATACAAAAGGCACAATGCCGACTTAAGTACAAGAGGACTGACACTCTAATTTTCTATGATTTGAACCTCACCTGTGAGTCCAGTTTTAGATTCCGATGCTTCACTTCAGGTTAACTGTACCCCTTGGACCTTCTTATTGACGATGAAACACAGAAATTGCATCCGAATTTAATACAAAAGGCACAACGCCGACTAAAGTACAAGAGGACTGACACTCTAATTTTCTATGATTTGAACCTCACCTGTGAGTCCAGTTTTAGATTCCGATGCTTCACTTCAGGTTAACTGTACCCCTTGGACGTTCTTATTGACGATGAAGCACAGAAATTGCATCCGATTTTAATACAAAAGGAACAATGCCGACTTAAGTACAAGAGGACTGACACTCAAACTTTCTATGATTTGAAGCTCACCTGTGAGTCCAGTTTTAGATTCCGATGCTTCACTTCAGGTTTACTGTATACCTTGGACCTTCTTATTGACGATGCAACACAGAAATTGCAACTGAATTTAATACAAAAGGCACAATGCCGACTTAAGTACAAGAGGACTGACACTCTATCTTTCTATGATATGAACCTCTCCTGTGACTACAGTTTTAGATTCCGATGCTTCACTTCAGGTTAACTGTATCCCTTGGACCTTCTTATTGACGCTGAAACACAGAAATTGCATCCGAATTTAATACAAAAGGCACAATGGCGACTTAAGTACAAGAGGACTGACACCCTAACATTCTATGATTTGAACCTCACCTGTGAGTCCAGTTTTAGATTCCGTTGCTTCACTTCAGGTTTTCTGTATACCTTGGACCTTCTTATTGACGATGAAACACAGAAATTGCATCCGAATTTAATACAAAAGGCACAATGCCGACTTAAGTACAAGAGGACTGACACTCTTACTTTCTATGATATGAACCTCTCCTGCGAGTACAGTTTTAGATTCCGATGCTTCACTTCAGGTTTACTGCATCCCTTGGACCTTCTTATTGACGATGAAACACAGAAATTGCATCCGAATTTAATACAACAGGCACAATGCCGACTTAAGTACAATAGGACTGACACTCTAACTTTCTATGATTTGAACCACTCCTGTGAGTCCAGTTATAGATTCCGATGCTTCACTTCAGGTTTTCTGTATCCCTTGGACCTTCTTATTGACGATGAAACACAGAAATTGCATCCGAATGAAATACAAAAGGCACAATGCCGACTTAAGTACAAGAAGACATACACTCTAACTTTCTATTATTTGAACCTCTCCTGTGAGTCCAGTTTTAGATTCCGATGCTTCACTTCAGGTTTACCGTATACCTTGGACCTTCTTATTGACGATAAAACACAGAAATTGCATCCGAATTTAATACAAAATGCACAATGCCGACTTAAGTACAAGAGGACCGACACTCTAACTTTCTATGATTTGAACATCTCCTGTGAGTCAAGTTTTAGATTCAGATGCTTCACTTCAGTTTTACTGTATCCCTTGGACCTTCTTATAAACGATGAAACACAAAAATTACATCCGAATTTAATACAAAAGGCACAATGCCGACCTAAGTACTAGAGGACTGACACTCTAACATTCTTTGATTTGAACCTCTCCTGTGAGTCCAGTTTTAATTTCCGATGCTTCACTTCAGGTTTACTGTATCCCTTGGACCTTCTTATTGACGATGAAACACCGAAATTGCATCCGAATGTAATACAAAAGACACAATGCCGACTTAAGTACAAGAGGTCTGACACTCTAACTTTCTATGATTAGAACCTCTCCTGTGAGTCCAGTTATCGATTTCGATGCTTCACTTCAGGTTTACTGTATCCCTTGGACCTTCTTATTGATGATGAAACACAGAAATTGCATCCGAGTTTAATACAAAAGGCACAATGCCGACTTAAGTACAAGAGGACTGACACTCTTACTTTCTTTGATTTGTACCTCTCCTGTGATTCCAGTTTTTGATTCCGATGCTTCACTTCAGGTTTTCTGTATCCCTTGGACCTTCTTATTGACGATGAAACACAGAAATTGCATCCGAATGTAATACAAAAGGCACAATGCAGACTTAAGTACAAGAAGACATACACTCTAACTTTCTATTATTTGAACCTCTCCTGTGAGTCCAGTTTTAGATTCCGATGCTTCACTTCAGGTTTACTGTATCCCTTGGACCTTCTTATTGACGATAAAACACAGAAATTGCATCCGAATTTAATACAAAATGCACAATGCCGACTTAAGTACAAGAGTACCGACACTCTAACTTTCTATGATTTGAACCTCACCTGTCAGTCCAGTTTTAGATTCCGATGCTTCACTTCTGGTTTACTGTATCCCTTGGACCTTCTTATTGACGATGAAACACAGAAATTGCATCCGAAATTAATACAAAAGGCACATTGCCGACTTAAGTACAAGAGGACTGACACTCTAACTTTCTATGATTTGAACCACTCCTGTTTGGCCAGTTTTAGATTCCGATGCTTCACTTCAGGTTTACTGTATCCCTTGGACCTTCTTATTGACGATGAAACACAGAAATTGCATCCGAATTTAATACAAGAAGCACTATGCCGACTTAAGTACAAGAGGACTGACACTCTAACTTTCTATGATTTGAACCTCTCCTGTGAGTCCAGTTTTAGATTCCGATGCTTCACTTCAGGTTTACTGTATCCCTTGGACCTTCTTATTGACGATGAAACACAGAAATTGCATCCGAATTCAATACAAAAGGCACAATGCCGCCTTAAGTACAAGAGGACTGACACTCTAATTTTCTATGATTTAAACCTCACCTGTGAGTCCAGTTTTAGATTCCGATGCATCACTTCAGGTTTACTGTACCCCTTGGACCTTCTTATTGACGATGAAGCACAGAAACCGCATCTGATTTTAATACAAAAAGAACAACGCCGAGTTAAGTACAAGAGGACTGGCACTCTAACTTTCTATGATTTGAACCTCACCTGTGAGTCCAGTTTTAGATTCCGATGCTTCACTTCAGGTTTACTGTATACCTTGGACCTTCTTATTGACGGTGAAACAAAGAAATTGCATCCGAATTTAATACAAAAGGCACAATGCCAACTGAAGTACAAGAGGACTGACACTCTATCTTTCTATCATTTGAACCTCACCTGTGAGTCCAGTTTTAGATTCCGATGCTTCACTTCAGGTTTACTGTATACCTTTGACCTTCTTATTGACGAAGAAACACAGAAATTGCATCCGAATTTAATACAAAAGGCACAATGCCGGCTTAAGTACAAGAGGACTGACACACTAACTTCCTATGATTCGAACCTCTCCTGTGAATCCAGTTTTAGATTCCGATGCCTCACTTCAAGTTTACTGTATCCCTTGGACCTTCTTATTGACGATGAAACACAGAAATTGCATCCGAATTTAATACAAAAGGCACAATGCCGACTAAAGCACAAGAGGACTGACACTCTAATTTTCTATGATTTGAACCTCACCTGTGACTCCAGTTTTAGATTCCGATGCTTCACTTCAGGTTAACTGTACCCCTTGGACCTTCTTATTGACGATGAAGCACAGAAATTGCATCCGATTTTAATACAAAAGGAACAATGCCGACTTAAGTACAAGAGGACTGACCCTCTAACTTTCTATGATTTGAACCTCACCTGTGAGTCCAGTTTTAGATTCCGATGCTTCACTTCAGGTTTACTGTATACCTTGGACCTTCTTATTGACGATGAAACACAGAAATTGCATCCGAATTTAATACAAAAGGCACAATGCCGACTAAAGTACAAGAGGACTGACACTCTAATTTTCTATGATTTGAACCTCACCTGTGAGTCCAGTTTTAGACTCCGATGCTTCACTTCAGGTATACTGTACCATTTGGACCTTCTTATTGACGATGAAGCTCAGAAATTGCATCCGAATTTAATACAAAAGGAACAATGCCGACTTAAGTACAAGAGGACTGACACTCTAAGTTTCTATGATATGAACCTCTCCTGTGAGTACAGTTTTACATTCCGATGCTTCACTTCAGGTTTACTGCATCCCTTGGACCTCCTTATTGACGATAAAACACAGAAATTGCATCCGAATTTAATACATGAGGCACAATGCCGACTTAAGTACAAGAGGACTGACACTCTAACTTTCTATGATTTGAACCTCACCTGTGAGTCCAGTTTTAGATTCCGATGCTTCTCTTCAGCTTTACTGTATCCCTTGGACCTTCTTATTGACGATGAAGCACAGAAATTGCATCCGAATTTAATACAAAAGGAACAATGCCGACTTAAGTACAAGAGGACTGACACTCTAACTTTCTATGATTTGAACCTCACCTGTGAGTCCAGTTTTAGATTCCGATGCTTCACTTCAGGTTTACTGTACCCCTTGGACCTTCTTATTGACGATGAAACACAGAAATTGCATCTGAATTTAATACAAAAGGCACAATGCCGACTAAAGTACAAGAGGACTGACACTCTAATTTTCTATGATTTGAACCTCACCTGTGAGTCCAGTTTTAGATTCCGATGTTTCACTTCAGGTATACTGTACCCCTTGGACCTTCTTATTGACGATGAAGCACAGAAAATGCATCCGAATTTAATACAAAAGGCACAATGCGACTAAAGCACAAGAGGACTGACACTCTAATTTTCTATGATTTGAACCTCACCTGTGACTCCAGTTTTAGATTCCGATGCTTCACTTCAGGTTAACTGTACCCCTTGGACCTTCTTATTGACGATGAAGCACAGAAATTGCATCCAATTTTAATACAAAAGGAACAAGGCCGACTTAAGTACAAGAGGACTGACACTCTAACTTTCTATGATTTGAACCTCACCTGTGAGTCCAGTTTTAGATTCCGATGCTTCACTTCAGGTTTACTGTACCCCTTGGACCTTCTTATTGACGATGAAACACAGAAATTGCATCCGAATTTAATACATGAGGCACAATGCCGACTTAAGTACAAGAGGACTGACACTCTAAGTTTCTATGATTTGAACCTCACCTGTGAGTCCAGTTTTAGATTCCGATGCTTCACGTCAGGTATACTGTACCCCTTGGACCTTCTTATTGACGATGAAGCTCAGAAATTGCATCCGAATTTAATACAAAAGGAACAATGCCGACTTAAGTACAAGAGGACTGACACTCTAACTTTCTATGATTTGAACCTCACCTGTAAGTCCAGTTTTAGATTCCGATGCTTCACTTCAGGTTTACTGTATACCTAGGACCTTCTTATTGACGATGAAACACAGAAATTGCATCCGAATTTAATACAAAAGTTACAATGCCGACTTAAGTACAAGAGTACTGACACTCTTACTTTCTATGATTTGAACCTCACCTGTGAGTCCAGTTTTAGATTCCGATGCTTCACTTCAGGTTTACTGTATACCTTGGACCTTCTTATTGACGATGAAACACAGAAATTGCATCCGAATTTATTACAAAAGGCACAATGCCGACTTAAGTACAAGAGGACTGACACTCTAACTTTCTATAACTTGAACCTCTCCTGTGACTCCAGTTTTCGATTCCGATGCTTCACTTCAGGTTTACTGTATCCCTTGGACCTTCTTATTGACGATGAAACACAGAAATTGCATCCGAATTTAATACAATAGGCACAATGCCGACTTAAGTACAAGAGGACTGACACTCTAACTTTCTATGATTTGAACCTCACCTGTGAGTCCAGTTTTAGATTCCGATGCTTCTCTTCAGCTTTACTGTATCCCTTGGACCTTCTTATTGACGATGAAGCACAGAAATTGCATCCGAATTTAATACAAAAGGAACAATGCCGACTTAAGTACAAGAGGACTGACACTCTAACTTTCTATGAATTGAACCTCACCTGTGAGTCCAGTTTTAGATTCCGATGCTTCACTTCAGGTATACTGTACCCCTTGGACCTTCTTATTGACGATGAAACACAGAAATTGCATCTGAATTTAATACAAAAGGCACAGTGCCGACTAAAGTACAAGAGGACTGACACTCTAATTTTCTATGATTTGAACCTCACCTGTGAGTCCAGTTTTAGATTCCGATGCTTCACTTCAGGTATACTGTACCCCTTGGACCTTCTTATTGACGATGAAGCTCAGAAATTGCATCCGAATTTAATACAAAAGGAACAATGCCGACTTAAGTACAAGAGGACTGACACTCTAACTTTCTACGATATGAACCTCTCCTGTGAGTACAGTTTTACATTCCGATGCTTCACTTCAGGTTTACTGCATCCCTTGGACCTTCTTATTGACGATGAAACACAGAAATTGCATCCGAATTTAATACAAAAGGCACAATGCCGACTTAAGTACAAGAGGACTGACACTCTTACTTTCTATGATATGAACCTCTCCTGCGAGTACAGTTTTAGATTCCGATGCTTCACTTCAGGTTTACTGCATCCCTTGGACCTTCTTATTGACCATGAAACACAGAAATTGCATCCGAATTTTATACAACAGGCACAATGCCGACTTAAGTACAAGAGGACTGACACTCTAACTTTCTATGATTTGAACCAGTCCTGTGAGTCCAGTTATAGATTCCGATGCTTCACTTCAGGTTTACTGTATACCTTGGACCTTCTTATTGACGATGAAACACAGAAATTGCATCCGAATTTAATACAAAAGGCACAATGCCGACTTACGTACAAGGGGACTGACACTCTTACTTTCTATGATATGAACCTCTCCTGCGAGTACAGTTTTAGATTCCGATGCTTCACTTCAGGTTTACTGCATCCCTTGGACCTTCTTATTGACCATGAAACACAGAAATTGCATCCGAATTTAATACAACAGGCACAATGCCGACTTAAGTACAAGAGGACTGACACTCTAACTTTCTATGATTTGAACCAGTCCTGTGAGTCCAGTTATAGATTCCGATGCTTCACTTCAGGTTTACTGTATCCCTTGGACCTTCTTATTGACGATGAAACACGGAAATTGCATCCGAATTTAATACAAGAAGCACTATGCCGACTTAAGTACAAGAGGACTGACACTCTAACTTCCTATGATTCGAACCCCTCCTGTGAATCCAGTTTTAGATTCCGATGCCTCACTTCAAGTTTACTGTATGCCTTGGACCTTCTTATTGACGATGAAACACAGAAATTGCATCCGAATTTAATACAAAAGGCACAATGCCGACTAAAGTACAAGAGGACTGACACTCTAATTTTCTATGATTTGAACCTCACCTGTGAGTCCAGTTTTAGATTCCGATGCTTCACTTCAGGTTAACTGTACCCCTTGGACCTTCTTATTGACGATGAAACACAGAAATTGCATCCGAATTTAATACAAAAGGCACAACGCCGACTAAAGTACAAGAGGACTGACACTCTAATTTTCTATGATTTGAACCTCACCTGTGAGTCCAGTTTTAGATTCCGATGCTTCACTTCAGGTTAACTGTACCCCTTGGACCTTCTTATTGACGATGAAGCACAGAAATTGCATCCGATTTTAATACAAAAGGAACAATGCCGACTTAAGTACAAGAGGACTGACACTCAAACTTTCTATGATTTGAAGCTCACCTGTGAGTCCAGTTTTAGATTCCGATGCTTCACTTCAGGTTTTCTGTATCCCTTGGACCTTCTTATTGACGATGAAACACAGAAATTGCATCCGAATGTAATACAAAAGGCACAATGCCGACTTAAGTACAAGAAGACATACACTCTAACTTTCTATTATTTGAACCTCTCCTGTGAGTCCAGTTTTAGATTCCGATGCTTCACTTCAGGTTTACTGTATACCTTGGACCTTCTTATTGACGATGAAACACAGAAATTGCATCCGAATTTAATACAAAAGGCACAATGCCGACTTACGTACAAGGGGACTGACACTCTTACTTTCTATGATATGAACCTCTCCTGCGAGTACAGTTTTAGATTCCGATGCTTCACTTCAGGTTTACTGCATCCCTTGGACCTTCTTATTGA